>NC_139702.1:45904530-45982030 GCF_964188405.1 Protomyctophum parallelum
CATCCTAAATATATGAAAAAACTATGTCCCGTTTTGTTCTACCTCGGGGAGGGGTATAGTCAACTTTTGGGGCTTTTGTTCCTGCACTAACTGAGCAAACATACGTGACCTTGACACCAACTATCCAAGTATTCACTTCACACAGGTGTGACTTTTTTCCCAAATAGATTTTGGTATACGAGTGAATGAATGAATAGTTACATAAGGTTACGCACTACAAGTTACAACATTTGTATTTTATATCAAGGTGGTAGGCTAGAATTTTAGGAAATATTCAGGTAGACTATATCAGTGGTTCTCTACCTTTTCAGGCTGTGAACCCCCAAAGTAATCATATTTGAACTGGGGACCCCCACCCAGACAAGCAACAGAAAAAGATAAATATTGTAAAAAATAGCCATTCTACAAGCTCGTTGTGAACTTGTAGATCGGCTATTTTCACAATTGTTGCCTTTTTCTTATATTATTTAACAATCTGGTCAATGTTTGACCAGTTTTTATAGCATGGTTTGCTGATTACTTTTGATGCAGTAATGGTCTTTTTCTTTTAGAGCCTTTGAGGTATTATACAAGTCTTAAAAGTTGTCACTAAAAATTCTCACTTCACTGTCATCTGAAATCATGTGAGGACCCACAGGTAGGTTGAGAACGACTGGTATATGAATACTCAAACGTGCTTTACATGGGGGGCATGAGAAAACGGGCATGAGAAAACATAAAAACTTTATTGGGACGGACACACACACACACACACACACACACACACACACACACACACACACACACACACACACACACACACACACACACACACACACACACACACACACACACACACACACACAAGTTTGTTGGTGTGTCTTTGGACTCCTAGTTTCTCAGATTGTCGAACGTCAGCCCCTTATGGCCCCTACTACGCCGGCCATGGGCTATGTATCAGAGGGATTGATTGATTGAAAGATGTATTAACATATTGGAGAATTACAGAGAGAGGTTCCATATAGGGCTAGACCGCTAGAGATTAACGTTAGCTTCCACATGTTTTCCAATTTTTTTTATTTTACACTAGCTAGTCTGTGCACGACAGATGAGATTTCAGATGTGCGCGAGAGCGATTGGCCATGTGTGCGCACGGGCGCACCTTAGGGGAAACATTGACCCTGGGTTACACTTGCTCCTATACGTACATGGTACATTCGGCAGCGGTGGACGAACGGATTGCGGAGCAGGAGTGGTCTTGATACCAGAAGGTCGCCAGTTCGAATCAGCGGTCCGACACGTTAAAAATTACCACCGCTGAAGTGCCCTTGGACAAGGCATTGAACCACTACCATGAAATGTTCTATGAAATAAGCAGGGCCTGGCTGTAAACAAGTATCTGATGCTTAGTCCAGTTACCCTGGGTAAACATAGCTTTCCTTTCCTTTTGTCTGTCGCTCGGAGTAAGTTGGGAGGGACACCGCAGGCCTCAAGGATGTAAGGTGTTTGCACACTCGTGCATTGTTTCGGAGCAAATTTCGGAGGACAATGTTTGCACACTGCCGCCGAATATTTCGCCAATATAAAGTTGTTTTTTTTCTGACCGAGTTCAATTTCATCAGTTTTCCGCAGCTGTCTTGTGGGGTGCTGGTGACAGGCTGAATACTGGGGTGGATTACCCAGGGCCTGTTGGGCCCAGGGGTCCCTGCCCTGAGCTATAGGGACCCCCTGAGCTATAGGGACCCCCTGAGCTATAGGGTCTCTGAGCTCAGGGGTCAAAATATTAGAAGTTACTACTACTATTGATTCTCCACCGACCGGCAGATCAGTTACTTTCTGCACCTTCATATAACCAATCCTGGACTATTCCAATTCTTTTAAAATAAAGTTCAGAAAATTTGCAAATATTAAGTCAAAAATGTTATGCTGCCAATATACTGTACAAGTGTACATACTTAGCAACAAGAACAAAAGTGGTTCCCGTCCAGAATTGGGATAAGCAAGGACTAACAACAACACAGGACTCAACTATAGGTCTAAATCTCTATATGGAAGAACAGGCAAAACCACAAACAAGAGCGAGAGATCTGAAACATCAAATATCCATGCTGCATTTTTTTGGACTCATTCCATGTGCTTGTACTATTGTACTGTACATTTACTCATTCCAAGTGCTTGTACTATTGTACTGTACATTTACTCATTCCAAGTGCTTGTACTATTGTACTGTACATTTACTCATTCCAAGTGCTTGTACTATTGTACTGTACATTTCTTCATAAGAACATCGCGCCGCTCTGGGAGAACAACCTGAGTGTTTGCATAAATGATGAAGTTAACAGAAGAACGGGATTATGCTTAATGTACCTTCTTTTAATGTACATCCATACTCAGTATGTCTGTGTTTTGACCTGTATTTA
Organism: Protomyctophum parallelum; assembly: GCF_964188405.1. Taxonomy (NCBI): domain Eukaryota; kingdom Metazoa; phylum Chordata; class Actinopteri; order Myctophiformes; family Myctophidae; genus Protomyctophum; species Protomyctophum parallelum. Next base: position 45,906,930 of record NC_139702.1, read on the forward strand.
ACTCTCGCTGTGGACATGTCGTGTCTTAGAACGCTTGAGTAGAGATAGTTTTTACTCGATTGTAAGTCACTGTTTTATTTTCTCATGCGCTGCACACTCTGTTGTATTATTTATTTCAACAGTGGTGGAAAGTGGCCTGATGAAGACCGGAATAGGTCGAAACATGTCGGTTTAATAAAGTTTTCCTCCTTTTTAACTATCAAGTGTGCCCGGATCTCCGCTTTAATCTATAGATGTGTTATCCCGATTGATCCCAGGAGCACCTTTTTAGTATTATTATATTTTGTATATACCTGCACACCCGATTGATCCCAGGAGCACCTTTTTACTATTTTTATATTTAGTATATACCTGCACACCTCCTGAGCACCTGGTTTCTTCCTTGCCTCTGCAGTGGTGGAAAGTACCTAAATACATGTACGTACAATTCTGAGGTGTTTGTATACTTTACTTGCAGTATTTCCATTTCCCAGTACTTCTACTCCACTACAACTCAGAGGCAAATATAGCATTTTTACTATATATATATTTTTTTTAAACATTAGTTAGCAGTTACTTTGTAGATTTTCATTTCAAAGCTAAGAGCTTGTAGGTCTGCTATTTTGGAATAATCGTGAATATGTGGCGCAAATATTTCAATATATTTCAGAGTGAACGTTTTTAACTCAAATATTTGCTTCTGGGGGGGTCCCTGGAACAACATAGTTTCAGATGGGGTTCTTCTGGGGGGTCCCTGGAACAACATAGTTTCAGATGGGGTTCTTCTGGGGGGTCCCTGGAACAACATAGTTTCAGATGGGGTTCTTCTGGGGGGTCCCTGGAACAACATAGTTTCAGATGGGGTTCTTCTGGGGGGTCCCTGGAACAACATAGTTTCAGATGGGGTTCTTCTGGGGGGGTCCCTGGAACAACATAGTTTCAGATGGGGTTCTTCTGGGGGGTCCCTGGAACAACATAGTTTCAGATGGGGTTCTGGGGGGGTCCCTGGAACAACATAGTTTCAGATGGGGTTCTTCTGGGGGGTCCCTGGAACAACATAGTTTCAGATGGGGTTCTTCTGGGGGGGTCCCTGGAACAACATAGTTTCAGATGGGGTTCTTCTGGGGGGTCCCTGGAACAACATAGTTTCAGATGGGGTTCGGCGGCCAAATACACAATTCTGGGGCTCCTTGACATGAAAATGTTTGAGCACCACTGACATAGAAACATAGGGTTTTTCAGAAGACTGTCAGTATTTAGAAAGCATTTGTAGAATCGTCCTAATTGGTCTAAATGGGTTAACAGCAAATAGGTGTAACTTAACAGCGTGGCAGAGAGTAAGGCAGCAAGTGAACGAGAGTTTAGTTTAGTTGATCATCTTCACAGTAACAAAACAGCTTATTTGTTAACACACGGTTACATAACAAAAAGGAACTGGAGGTGATCAAAAGGAATAGGGAGAGAGAGAGAGAGAGAGAGAGAGAGAGAGAGAGAGAGATAGCCAAGGGTGGCTGGGGCTTGACTGACACGTACCTGACAGTCATTCAGGGATCGGAGGCCTGTTTGTTTAGGTTGGAGGCCCGTTTCAATTGAAACTGGTGAAACATAGCAAAGGTCACAGACAGACAGATGGAGATGGCCAGACAGACACACGGACGGACGGACTGCCAGGGGCAAAACACAGAGTCTCACACAACAAACACAACAAGGAACCTGAACCTGAAGTGCAGCTGTCACTGCAATATCATGAAAACATGCACCGTCGACACAAAAACAATCTGTGAACACTTTTTCACTTTAATATGTTGTTTGTTGTCATATCACTGTCTGCACTTACTGACTTTTGTTTTACTCATAAATCACCTACAGTAAACTCCTCTCAACCTTTTTCCCTGCTTGCAGACAGTTTTTTGGCACTTCATAAATCAGAAACAATGCATTCTATTCCAGAATGTGGAGTGTCGTTCCATTGCATGGGAGATGGGGTCTGATAGGGTATAAGGTTTGTACAGGATTAATTGTCTTGAGAGAAGCAACAAGAATAAATATTGTATGTGTGGAGCCCAAACACAAATCTGATTGTGGAATTACAGTTATTTTGAGTTTGAAACTGAATAGTAAAGCAGAATGTATTTAGTTTAAGGACCTTACGTATTAAACAGTCTTAAGATTATCAGAATCTCAACCAGATTCACCCAAGATTTACTAAGTGTTTGTGCTCAGGTGGAAAATCATGATTTGCTCGATGACTGCTCCTGTATCACGTTTAATCACGTATTATTATTATACCAGTACCGCTGTCCTGTGAAGATCTTTGAAGGTAGAGTTGGAGATCCATCATTCTGGAGATCAATAATTCTGTTCAGCTGGTCGAGTCATCACTATAATGATGTCAGAACCACATTGTGATGTCAGAACAGGCCATACCTCCATATATGGAGATCTAGGGGTTTGATGAGGTCAGATCAACATATTGAATGAATTCTGTACTGGCCATATATGGAGCATATCTTGAGTATACAGGGTTTGGTGAGGTCAGATGAGGTCAGATAAACATATGGAATGAATTCTGCATTGGCCATATGGAGCGTGTTACGAGGCGTGACGGATGGACTGACAGGAAATGCAGGTTTTCATAGTAAACTAGTATAGTCTTATAGTAGAAACTATTTCTTAGTAGACGGAAGGACAGGGTGCAAAGCATACTCTCTCCACGCCGTTGGCCCAGTGGAGACAATTATGTCAACCCGAGCAGCAGGTTTTATACCAGAAAAAACAAAACGCCAAAAACACCACAGCAGCACTACAGATAAATTAAAAGTCTGAACGAAATCAAGTGAAAACATTTCTCTGTGCATAGAAAGAGAACTGAAGCGGATTAATGGGGCTCAGATGCTGCACACGGTTCATGTGATACCTGAGGCACTGACTTTATTTTTTTGTTTTAGCTTTTGTTTTATTGTTTTTTTCTTTTATGCCGTCTGAGGCTATAAGAGATTTGAGACAGCTTGAAAAAAACTCTCATGCTATCATCATCATCATCACACTCCATCTCGCCACTAGAAAGAACCAGAGCGAAACACACGGGACGAAGGAACAAAAGCCTTGCCTATTATGCTCAAATTGCACCCTAAGAATATATCAGTGGTTCCCAAAGTTGGGGTCCGGGGACCCCCAGGGGTCCTTGAGGGAGTTCCAGGGGGTCCCCAGCTAAATGATAGTTAGGATTGGAACCAAATGCACCCTTATGGGTCTGTAACTCTGATAGTGTACACATGGAGCCAAATTGACCCTAACGGGTCTATTTGGTCCCACTTGTACACTTATATTTACGATATAAATTGGGGTCCCAGAGATAGAAATGCCATTAAAATGGGGTCTGTTGATTAATATGCATGTCAAACAGGTTGAGAATCACTGCTAGCGACAAAAAAGCCTTCTCTTATGGGGGTCCCTGGCATATCTTTTCAAATGGGTGGTCCGCAGGCTAATTGGTGTCAATTTGGGGGTCATTGACATGAAAATGTTTGGGAACCACTATAGGCTATATGGAACATATAGCCTCGAATTGCACCATTTTAAACTACATTTTGTTATATGGAACAACCTACAGGGAAAACATGCACATGTACATATGCTACTATTTCTATACTCGTTGATTGCTCTTTCTTCATGCACTCTTTATTCTGCCCCTTTGTTTGCTGTGTTTTTTGTATTTTTTTAATGTTACGCTATATCTATCTATATGCCGCTGCATTGTCTGTAAGGAAGCCAAACAAAAGACGAGTTGTACTCTCATATAACAATAAAGTACAACCTTGAACCTTGATGAACTCTCTCTTTCACAGAGAATGGATTGGACTGCAGGGGAAGAAGTATATAGTCGCAACGTGGAAGCTTAAATGGTTCAGCACAATCACACCTTAGTAGTGCATGGGGCTCTGGATGTGTGGCCACATACACAGCCAGGGCCTGCATATCCACCAACACGCTCATGGCTCAGCATGACTCCACTCCGCTAAAAGGCTTATATTAAACCTCCCCGGCTTTTCAAAGGTGGACCTCAAAGACTTTCACAAGCTGGGCCTGAGCATGAAGGGCAACGGCTGCATGCCTACTGAAGTAGGTTGGAAATTGCCCGCTGGGGAAAAGCGGAAAATAACATTGTAGGCCATATATTCATTGCAAGCGGTCAGTCTTTTATTGAGCAGTATTAAATCGCTTTTTAGCGTTAAGATGCAGAAGAATAGGCTCTGAGGTATAGAAAGACCCATGCAGCTTTGATAAAGTGATTCATTTATCCACTTTCTTATTTTATTCCATTGCTTTTGCTATTAATGGCTATATAGATTTTCTCTGATATTAGGAATAATAAAAATATATTGCTCTGGCATAATATTATCGTGAAAACGTTGCTTATAACCTTTTAGTCAAAGCAACTAATGTGTTTCCAAGGGGCGACATAGACTCGAGGACTTCTAAAAGCAGTCATTATCGACCAAGGCCGAGTATTGCTCCAAGGCCGCTGTGCGCGTTGCTCTCCGTGTGCAGGTGGCATAGCCTAATCCTGGGATGATGTGCTGTGCTGCTGCTGAGCCTGTGGCAGAGTCACACTGTGGCTGACACACACACTGCATGGCAGGGCCGCGCTTTGAAGAGTTTGGGGGTGAATATTTGGAGCATAATAAACGTAGCTATTGACACCCTGCAGGGTTTTTATTTTATTTTCTAGTCCAAAGAACAAAGGCAATACTCATTGCAGATATAAACTAACCTAACACACGTACACACTTCATGATTGCGAATGCCTCGAGCAGAAAAGGAAGAGTAAAGTTTTGCATACATTATGGGTTGTATTATAGCCTTAAGTTGTTGTACTAACTTCCCCCCCCCCCTCACCAACTATCGTCTGCAGCATCATCATCCACCGTACCGCATCCACACGACGTCGTGCATGTAAGCATTGTGTTTGCATCCCCCTGCCGACGTACCGTCAGTCGGTCTGACTTATGCATGCGCTTCTGTCAATGTTACACATCAAAGCAATCCTGATGGGCCTCGTAGCCCCCTATCTTCATAACAACAAGGAGGATGTCGGGCTGATTAAAAAATTATATAACCTGTTTTATGAGGCAGAAAATGTCTGGAGAAACATCTGTGAAACAAGTTGTGTATTAAATATGTATGGCGCTCTGCATTCAAAATTCCTTTTTGCTGCTATGTGGATGGCAGCGCTATAAAGAGAATCCGGAGCACGGGACCCTCCAGCTAATTCAAGTCCTGCCATTCTCTATTTCTATCTGACAATGAAGACAGAGTGAGCCAACCGGCTGCTGCCTCTCCATGGCATGCACGGACGGGGTTCAGTGGCCAGGTGGGAAGCGCAAGGTTCCCAGTTCCATCCCTGTGTGCTCCCACACAGTTAACACGATGGACGCCAAAACGCCTCGCAACCCGTCAGATGACGGGTTAAGATTTAACCCCGGAGGTCGTCGAACCCATCAGATGTTGGGTTGTAGGCCTAAGGGTTATATCAATACCAAGCAGCTGAAGCTCAACACTAACCTTCCGTGCTGCCCAGGCTGCTAGACAGCGCCTACGTTCTTCCCATCGTGAGGAACAACGCCTCCCATAAGGATCCACTCATTGTCGTTTGGTGCTTGTTTTCTCCGAGAAATACTCCAAAGTTGTTATTTTAGTCCAAACCGCCTGGCATTCTGATGTAAACAGTGATTTCTGATCTGATAAATGTTGCTTTACATACAAGGCGACGCATTGTGAACTTGTAGATCTGCTATTTTCAAAAGATGTTTGAAAACTTGAAATGGCACATTCTGCATAATGGATACTTTCTACTTTTGGTACTTTAAGTACATTTTGATGCCAAATACTTACTTTTTTTTTTTTTTTTAAGATATTTTTTTGCGGCTTACGCCTTTTATTGATTTTTTAAGGGACAGATAGTAGGCTGACAGGAAACGGGAGAGAGATGGGGGGATGACATGCGGTAAAGGCCGTGTCGGGTCCGGGAGTCGAACCCGCGGCACACCGCGACTGGATCACCAGTCCGGTGCCCAGACCATTACGCTACGGCCTGGGCCCAAATACTTACTTTTTACTAAAGTTTCATTATGTAGATATTCCACTATTGGTTCTATTTTTAATGTATACAGGTATGCGATGTATTACCATGTGCTGTTCTTGCTTACTGTAAACCACTCTGGATTAAGAGCCTCTGCTAAATGCCTAAATTGTAAAATGTAATTGTAAATGTTACATTTTAACAAATGTTTTCCACCACCTCCTTGCGCAACATGAAAGAATATATATTTTTTTGTACATCACTTTCTGCTGCAAGGCAGCATCATGTGACTAAACAGTTCATTAATGCAGTATTTTTGTTCTGAAGATCGAGGGAAGATCCTCTGGAGACTTCTCCCCGGGCTAGAGGGGGGAGGGGAGGGGTGGGGGGGGGGGGGTAGTGGGGGGGGGGGGGAGGCAGATTATGAACACAATGCCAGAGTGGAATAGATTAAAATGGATCCAACCATTTCAAAGGCTTCTTTGTAACATGTTAATGTAATGTTATAACTTTATCCTTGAGAGTTATACAACAATGAACCGTTCTATTTATCTTCATACCGTTGACTTTTCCAATCTAATCTAATGGGGATTGCATGAATTCATATCTGAACTTTCAGCATTACCATTATTCGCGCAGATATGTGCGGTTAGAATACTTATTATCCTGTGGTTTCTTCTATATATGCCGTCCAGCCCCCGTGAGGGCTCCATTATAATTCCCACAGGGTTTTGTCCCTAATACTTACCTGCAGGTCAGTGGTTTTCAAAGCTTTTCTTCATATCAATGTGACCATTATTTATTCAGCATTTGAGCCAAATCATGGCATAAAGCTGCACACAAAAACTGCTGTCTACAGAGCAGTATAGTGCCCTACTCTATGGCTGTGAAACCTGGACAACCTACCTATAAACTGCTGTCTACAGAGCAGTATAGTGCCCTACTCTATGGCTGTGGAACCTGGACAACCTATAAACTGCTGTCTACAGAGCAGTATAGTGCCCTACTCTATGGCTGTGGAACCTGGACAACCTACCTATAAACTGCTGTCTACAGAGCAGTATAGTGCCCTACTCTATGTTGTGGAACCTGGACAACCTATAAACTGCTGTCTACAGAGCAGTATAGTGCCCTACTCTATGGCTGTGGAACCTGGACAACCTATAAACTGCTGTCTACAGAGCAGTATAGTGCCCTACTATATGTTGTGGAACCTGGACAACCTATAAACTGCTGTCTACAGAGCAGTATAGTGCCCTACTCTATGGCTGTGGAACCTGGACAACCTATACCGTCGTCACATCCAACAGCTGGAACAGTGTTGGATGTGAGTTCTCTGGTGGAGCTGTTGCCCCCCCGCCCCGACCACGAATAAGCGGTTGAGGATGGATGGATGGTACTACTAGTAGGACTAGTACTGCTGTCAGAAGTAGTTGTATGGTGGAAGGAATTTGCATAAATTGCACAAAACATAAAGGACCCAAGAGACTGGAATGTATGCCATTGCTAATATTATTATTGTAAAATAAAACACAATTCAGAAGTAAAACAAAGTAAATCCAACCCAAAAGTCGAGATCAAATGTTTACTATCCTCTTAGAGGATCAGTCATTTCAAGGTCAGAGGGGTAATGTGAGGGCAGTGTTTGAGAGTGTATGGAGTATGGGGGTATTGTGCCCTGTGGGGTCCCCCAGGGTTCCATACTTGGTCCAATCCTCTACATGCTCCCCCTGGGCTCCCTCCCTCTATCTCTCGTTCAAGCAAGACGACCTCGGTAAACTCTCAATTATGCACGACTGCCTATCCGCTATCAACAACTGGATGGCACAAAACTTTCTACAGCTCAACGCAGACAAAACTGAAATCCTCATCATTGGCCCAGGCCCCACACTATTCGACAGTCCCTTGGCCCACTGGCAGCAGATGTCAAATCAACACTCAAAAACCTGGGTATACTTTTTGACAGTAGTATGACCCTTGAGTCCCATGTCAAAATAAAATCTATTCTCACTCCCACTGACCTAGAAAGAATTGCACGCATTTGTTTCATCCCTCCTTGACTATTGCAACGGACTCTATACCACTCTAAGCAGCTCCTCATCATCCAAACTTCAACTTGTACAGAACACAGCAGCCACCAACACCAACCGTCGAGCACACATCACCCCGGTCTTAGCCACACTTAGCTGCCCATCAAGGCTAGAATAGATTTTAAAATCCTTTGAACTACTTTTAAAGCCCTACATTGACTGGCCCCACCATACATTTGTGAGATTCAATGTGAGATCCCTGCGATCCTCTGACAAAGGCCTCCTAATGGTTCCTGGGACTAAGCGAAAGACAAAGGGTGACCGTGCTTTTGCAGTAGTTGCACCTACTTTATTAGAGTTTGTTGAAAACGTATTTATTTCGGAAACATTTTCCCGATGTTATTTGACCTTGATTATGTTGTTCTTATTTGCTTGTTATACTGTCCTGTTTTAATTTTGATTGATTTTATTGTGTTCACTGTACAGCACTTTGTAACCTTGTTAAGAAAGGTGCTTTATAAATACAATTTACTTACTACTTAGTTTACTACTTGTGTGTTTGAGTGAATCAGAGGTCCTACCGTCCAGGTAGGACAGAAAACAGGTGTCGTCTCTTATCTGGGACTGGGATTGTGTTCATCATAATTCATGGGGTTTCATGGAATAAAGGGAAAACCTGTCCTGAACACAAAAAGGCCATAGTAAATAATCAAAACAGCCGATCTACAAGCATACAAATCAAACAATCATTTACAAATGTCAAATTAAATAATCCTTTTTTCAAACTGCCATCAAATGAAAATAACCAAAACAGTTCAGAACATTTCAAACAATAAACTCACCAATTAATTTCAAGTTCTACAGAGCTCATCCAGCTCATCAGTGCAGTTCTCCAGTGTAGTATGGAGGTCTAAAACCAATCATCAGTATCAGTGTTAATATAAAGTTTTGTAATGAAGAGTAAAATGGTAAAATGTTTGACGAAGAACGGGTACAGACCTGACAGTGAGCCTGATATATGTCGACCTCACTGACTGAGCCAAAGTACTGTGCTTTATACTATGGTGTGGTGGAGGTGATGATTGCTGATTCCAAACTGGTGTGACGGATTGATTGGTGTGATGAGCTGCGAACTGATGTAGATGGCACCGTGACCAATACAAATACAGACATACAATTATAAACCTGGGTTACATACAGTATATGGTTCAAGATGTACATGCCGAAACGTGGCTGGTATTTATGGAGCGGCCATGAGGCCCATTTGTTTAAAAACAATACTATTTTCTTGGCCTACTGCCTGGCAGTGTGCCCATCGATCTAGTGCAGTGGTAACCAACCTTTTCAAGCCCAAGAGCCCATTTTATTCCCAATTGTAAGCCAAGATCTACCACTAAAACGTGTTAGAAAAAACACTTGTTTTTTTGCTATTTCTGACAGGCTCAATGCATGTGCACACATCCACACAAAGACTAAAGGTTAAATTAGAATAAATACTTATAGTAAGTTATATTATCAATGTCAAATAATATTAGAAATAAAAAATATTAGGACAAAAATACAAATAAACAAGTTTTTTTAAATAAAACCAAATGCAAAGGACATGAATTGCTTTTACAGCACAATATTTTGTTTCTCATTTCAATGAATATTCACATTGGCAGATGTTCAAATGACATAGGCATAACATGACCATATATATTTGCACAGATATGGTGACATACTCTCAGGGTCAGCCCACCTTTAATGAGACTGCTGTGACTGATTGATTGAAATATTTATTAACAGTTTGTAGAATTTACAGTACATTTTAAGCACAAACTCAATACAAAGACTGTTAACTGTGAGTGGACGACCCAATTAATTAATTACACTTGTTTACAACAGGGTCCACATTGTTCAATTCATCAAAATTCATCATGCACTTTATCTGCAAGCGTTTTGAAATCTGGTTAATATTTAGTGATTGCCAGTCTGAGGGTGTCATTAAGATGTGAGTCAGTCATACGAGTTCTAAACTTGGATTTTATTATTTTCATTTGTGAAAAGGCCATTTCACATAAGTATGTGGAACCAAAGTAGGCATGCAGCTTGAGTGCACACGACACAATCAGCGGATACTTCTCTCTGCTCACAAGAGACCAAAATTCCTTCTCTTTAGCTCTGACCTGCAGGTGACTATTATTGGATTACTAATCCAATAATCTCCATTTCAATATCTGAAGTTAATGCAAACACATCCTGCATTTTATCGGACAGCAGTTCAATGACAGTAGGCTCAGTAAAGAGGAAAGTGTTTGATACAAAAGCGCCGCGGCCTCGACACTCGCCTGGGTCTTGTTGGTGGCTCTGACGGAGTTCATTTGGGGAGTTGGTTTGTGGTGGCTGGGAAAACAAATAGAGCCGATTATTTTTTCCCCTCGTCCGGCCCCGCTTGCTTCGTTCTAATTTTAACCACCCTCCTTCCTTCTCGACCCAAACTGCAACCTCCCCGACGAGCAAACTGCGGACGGAAAGCTGCTGGTATTCGGGTTGTTGTGAGGTGTTGTGTCGCTACTGGCTTCCAGCTCCGTCTCGGTCTGTAGCAGGAGGAGCCAATGAGCCATTAACCGGTTAACCAGTGGATGGCCCGAGACATGTCTCGGGCCATCACTGCGCGCTATTCTAAATACACGTTATACACGTTCTGCTGTGTATTGGCAGTGATGGCTGGCTGCCCGTCAGTCTGACACTTCGGGATCGACTTGAAAGGTTCCCGCGAGCTACAGGTAGCTCGCGAACCCCTGGTTGGTTACCCCTGATCTAGTGGTTTCCGAGATTAGCTCCGCACAGAGACACGCGAGCACATGTACACTGTCTACGTTCTTGAATGTGTGCGTGGGCGCATACGCACATACTGTACGCACACACACACAAACTATGAAACTATATAATAGAGGCTCCATCAGCTTCTTTATATTATACATTAATTGTGTTTCCCCGCAGGCACACACAGACACACACACACACACACACACACACACACACACACGTAACGAACAGGGTGCAAAACATACTCTCTCTCCACGCCCTCGCGGCCCGGTGGAGACAATTATGTCAGCAGCAGCAGGTTTTATACCAAGAATACAGCGATAAACAAAACGCCAAAAACAACACAGCAGCACAGATAAATTAAAAGTTTGAAAGAAATCAAGTTGAAAACATTTCTCTGTGCCGAGAAAGAGAACTGAAGCAGAATAATGGGACCCAGGTGCACACGGTTCGATCATGTGATACCTGAGGCACTGACTTTTTTAGTTTTGCTTCGTTTCATTGGTTTTTCAGACAGACAGACAAATAAAATAGTTTTCTAACATGACATCATGGACTAATAAGGTATAATTATGGTATTAAACGGCAGTAAGTGTTATGCTCTATACTGGAAGTGAACGACTAGAACGTTTTAATTTGGTCTGGCAGAGTTCAGCAATGAGTTCATGCAGTACGGGTCTCGCATGAATTTATCTGAATCATTTCAAATACGAGAACAGTGATTTTATTTAAATGTACTCGTCTCGCCCATAATTCGTCTTTGACTTGACTGTCTGGGGACCATAAGGGACTCTTACCCCGGCCACTGAGCCCCTCCATAAGGACCATAAGGACCATAAGGGACTCTTACCCCGGCCACTGAGCCCCTCCATAAGGACCATAAGGGACTCTTACCCCGGCCACTGAGCCCCTCCATAAGGACCATAAGGGACCATAAGGGACTCTTACCCCGGCCACTGAGCCCCTCCATAAGGACCATAAGGGACCATAAGGGACTCTTACCCCGGCCACTGAGCCCCTCCATAAGGACCATAAGGGACTCTTACCCCGGCCACTGAGCCCCTCCATAAGGACCATAAGGGACTCTTACCCCGGCCACTGAGCCCCTCCATAAGGACCATAAGGGACTCTTACCCCGGCCACTGAGCCCCTCCATAAGGACCATAAGGGACTCTTACCCCGGCCACTGAGCCCCTCCGCTGAGCCATTTGTTTCTGTTCTTTTTTCACCTAAATATCATCATTGATGTTCATTGCAAAGCCATTGGTCAAGCTGTTTGCATATAAATACCCCCCAGAGAGGCAGAAATTCACACAACTCGGTGCAATTTTGAACAATTGACCTATGACCTTTGACCTTTAACCCTGATAAAAGTAAGTAAATATCCTGTAATATATTATATTTTTGTGATCATTAGTATGTCTAGAACATGTTTGATTTATTATTGTGAAAGATATCCCCAAATGTAAATTATTAATGTATTATTTTAATAATTATTATAAATGTGCATACAATTTTCATTTTTTTTAGATTTATTTATTTTTTACATAATTTCTTCTACAAAGTCCCTAGTAGTACAAGTAGTAGTAAGGTTGAAAAGTAGAAATATATCAGGGTCTTGCAGGGTTAACAGCTCTATCTGGCACTTCTATCTTGTTAAGTATACGGAGTGCAGCTGAAGCACATGCCAATATGCTCTGGCAGTGTTTTCTGTATCAAATGAGGACAAATAATAATAATCTGATCTCTGTCTCGACTCAGAGTCAACCCGCTTCCACACTCTTGAATCTGCCCCCCTTGCACTTTAGGTGGACTCCACTACAACACTATACCAACACATTAAGTGTGATTTTACAAACATTATCTTCGTGAGTCAGTTCTTTTGTTTCACAATGTACTACATTATAGAGACATAACGTATTCCCAAAACTGCAGCTCTGAAGAATGTACAGCTAGTATAATAGCCTACATTCACATAATCAACATGGTATACTGTATGTAATAATATTCTACTGCATCATCAAAAAAAAAGTTCTGCAACCCAAAAAAGAAAGAAAATGTGTAATATTCAACTACTGTAGGCCTATGTCATAAAAAATAGCATGCGATATGATAGCGGCATAGCGCTGCTTGTATGGGGCGGCAGTGGATCAGCTGTGCATGGAGTACGTGGCCGGATGGGAACCGCAAGGTTCCCAGTTCGATCCCTGTGGGCTCCCCCAGAGTTAGGCCCTTTCCCAATTCCTTTTTTAACCCTACCCCTCAGCCCTTGCCCCTTCCCCTTGTCCCTACATAATGAGTGTCAAGGGGTAGGGAGATAAATCATCCCCCTAGGAATTGGAATGTCCCTAAATATTGAACGTCCCTTGTAGAAATGGATATACAACCTGTTCTCAGAAAATAGCTGATCTGCAAGCTCACTACAGGCCAGTGGTCCCCAAACATTGATGGCATTTCTGTCTCTAGGACCCCCAATTTATATTGTAAAATCAATGTTAATGAACTCTGAGAGTGTACAAACTATCATTTAGCCCATAACCCACTTTGGAAACTACTTTCCATTTGATTTAAGCTGTAGAGATGGAACGTAAATATAACATTGCTGTGGTTATGATGAAATAAATATATTGTAATTTTGTCTCATGTTGGTAGCCCATGTATGTAATTCAGCTAGATATAGCTCATTCTGACACCTGCTCAACAGTTGTACCTGATTAATGTATTATTGTTTGTATAGCATGGGTACAGATATATATACAGGGTTAGAAAAAGGAAAAACAATTTACAGTATAGAAAGAAGGGGCTGTGGTCACTGTTCATTGTTTTTAATATCATTAAGAACAGAGTAATTTTCTATCAATGAAAATGCCATCGTGATTCATCTCCATCCAATGTATAGTCTGCACGGCAGCTTGCAATCTGTTCTGTAGCTGGTTTGCCTGGGGAAAAAAACAACACCATTGCTAATTAGTTATGTAAGTTTTGCAACTTGTGGGGATTAGTTTAACATTGGTCATGATAAAACCATAGCTATCACTGCAGCGCGAGTAGCCAACGTTATGCAGTGACAGCGTTATGTAGGTACAGTAGGCTATTTCACGGCTTTCAAGAGCTCCAAAACTAGCTAATAAGCTAGCTTGCATCCGAGTTGTATCACCGGCGCACCGGCGATAAATAAAAAAGAATAAAGCGCTGATGCGGCGCCAAATGAATGGGTAACGTTGTATGAATGCAACGCCGTATCATATCGTTAGTTCACGTGAGGTAACGTTAACCTTTGCTAGAGATTGCGATATTTTTGGCGATGCAGATTGTTAATACATTCAAATAATATTGGTTATTATAATATTTTTCCATAATAAAGGACATAAAAGGCTTCTTACCTCGTCCGCCTTTCAGCCCTCACTGCCCCTCAGTGATGTTGCTCCGTTTGAAGTCCCGTCGAGATATCCCTTCAAACGAAGGGGATTCTAGCCCTAACCCTCGGCCCTTCCCCTCGCTCCAAAGACAATTGAGATAACCCTTCCCCCTCACGTGAACGCGCATAAGCAAGGGCAAGGGCTAAGGGCCAGGACGAAGGGGGGAATTGGGATTGAGCCTTAGTGTCGAAGTGTCCTTTAGCAAGACCCTGAACCCCCTAATTGCTCCCGATGTTCAGGTTGGTGCCTTAATTGGCATGGTTTCCTCAGCCATCAGTGTATGAATGTGTGTGTGAATGTAGGCTATAATGCACAATCTATGTAAAGCTCCTTGGATATATACATGTAGGCGCTATTATATAAATGCACCATTTCCTTGTATGGAGCTGCTTTCTCCATGCGGCTTGTGTTTATTTCTTACTTTTCCTCTCATGATATGCAAAACTGGCTCACAGCCAAGATAAGATGTCCCTGTTGCCATACCCTCTGTCGATATGTCATTTAAACAGATGCTCCGCAGTCGTTGCATATGGTTATTGGTTATGGCTGTTGAACAGATGCTCAGTAAGATCTTAATTTACAGTTTCTTGACTGTCTCCCTCCCTAACTTACTGTCTCATATTTACCAATGTAACCTTGGGCCTGACATAATTATGTTGTCCATGTTATTATAGGCAGTCGAGTGTTGATAACCAAATGGACCTCGAGTCTTTAACTCTTGAGAGTATAAAATGAAAGCAAATGGACCTGTAATTGTCTACTCTACACAATTAGAGAACGTCAAATTATTGTTATTTTGATCAATGTTTGCCTGTCATCTCTCCTAATGGTACCAACATTTGTTTTGTTTGTGTACAAAAGTGGCTCATACATGAAGCAGTAAGCAAGGCTGTGTGAACGAATTGAACATGCATGAATTTCTGATTCCGATTTAAATATCACGTTGCCACTAGTGTTTGTCATGTAACATTATGGGACTTGTATCTGTTGTATAATTATAGAACTGTACTACAAACAAGCACTCACTCTGTTTCTGATGAAATCTGAGCCCAAAATATATACAGTGTGGTTATGTAAAGAGAGCTATTAAAAGTGAAATATGCACCAGGCCAGTGTACAAGTATTGCTCCCTGATGAGAACAAGCAATCGCACACGGCCGTGATTCATGTGATCCAGCATGTTGTGTGACAAAGAACATTTCCATCTCCTCCAATTTAATTCCAAGTTGGAAATCAAAGGAGCCTCGTTGCCAGCAGCATCCAGGGTCCCTCCTCGGGATGCTGTACAACCACCATAGAATTCAAATCAGACTTTACACAACATGGAAAACACCTGTGTTCTGGACATCTGTGACTGTCCTGGTTTTAAAGGGATTGTGACATTAAAAACAAACAAAAAACAAAACAATTACACCCTAAAAAAAAAACCTGTACTTTTAACATTCAGTAGACTTTCAGTGGTCTGGGGTTTTCTGGCTCAAACATTAAAAAAATTAAGATTTGTCTGTGGACTGTGACAACGATTTTCCAGCAAATGTCACGTACTGTTGAGGGATTTTGCTTGTTTTCATTGCAGCTCAAAAGGCTTCAGAGAACACCGAGAAAAACCCAGACCACAGAAAATCCACTGAATGTTCAAAGTTTGATGGTATTGAGGTCATAAAAATGATCTATGTCATGAAACCTTTAAGGAAAGTAACATATCGTTGCTGTCCGGAGGAAACCTCATAACTCCAAAATTACATGAAATGACTTTGTGACTTTAGATATTGTCAATTAAGAGAAGGAGAGAGGTGGTGGAGTTAGCGGTTTTAATTTAGCAGATAGTTTGAGGGTCCAATGGAGTTAGAGGTTTTGTCCAATGCATTTTTTACTACTTTCCATTGGTTCAATATTTTCGAAACAACAGACGTGAAGGGTACTGTTCAATAGCGCACTGATTTATGGGGAAAAATAAATAAAAACCTAAATGTTTTTGTTATGAGCTGGTTTCCTCCGGACAGCAACAATATGTTATTTTCTGCATTAGTCAACTACAGCTGAGCACACTTTATGAATAGGTAGCAATTCATGTAGCATCCTGCAGGAGTCCAACCGCCCGCACTTTATCATCCACAAATAATAGTATTCAGGTGGCAGTCCCCTGGTGGGAAACTTCTGTAGACCATACATCACTGTGTGTGTGTGTGTGTGTGTGTGTGTGTGTGTGTGTGTGTGTGTGTGTGTGTGTGTGTGTGTGTGTTATTTTGCCGTCCATCCTATTTTTTCAGAAATTGGCTCAGATAATAATACTACTTATTACAACTAAGTGTCATATACAGGAGTTGCCGTATATTTAGTAACGTAAACTTTGTGGACTGGAGAGCAAAGTCAGCGTTGCTGCGTAATTGTCAAGAGTAATGGCTGCGTGTGATATTGACCAGTGTATCAATTACTATCAACAGAATAATTATGTCATGAGTGTATGTATGAGGGCCTCATATTTAGTCTTGAAACCAGCCTCCAGATTCCTAATCCTGCATCTCTGTAGCTGAACTAGGGAAGGTGTCAGGCCTCATTCACACCTAAAAGACATGTCTTGTCCTTGTTTAATGGCCGCCCCAATGCATTTCCAATGGAAGTCACATGGTTTGGCTGTGTTCTGCCCCCCTCCCCCCATCAAACAAAAATGTTTGGTCAAACCATGTGACTTCCATTGGAATTGCCATGGGCCGGCCATTAAAAACGGACAAGACACAAGACACGGACAAGACAAGTGTATTTTAGGTGTGAATGAGGTCTCAGGCAGACAGTTGTCTCTTTTCCATACGGTGTCAGACATTATACTGGTTACAATAATAACAATTAAATAAACCAATTATAGCAAAAATGAGGGAGGTGGTGGGTCAGTTCAGAATAAGAATCAATACCGGAATCAGTAAATAAGCTTAACTGTGATTTAATAAACTCAAAACAAAATAAGGTTTTCAAAAACAAAATGGTCACTTAATGAAATCAAAATAAAATAAACCGCCTCAAAAGGGAAGTGAAGCTCAAGTCTGGCACTGTCCAAAGCTAACTTAAATGTCCAAAACTAAATCCAAAATGGAACCCGGTCAATGTTGTGTAGTGGTAAGTATCCTCTTACCACCCTTTACACCGTTACACAAAGTCCGTCCTCGATCAAAATCCAAACAAGAAGGTCTTGTCGTGTATTTGCGCCCAGACAACAGACAGTAAAGGCATATTTGTAAGACACAGAATATAGAATAAGTGGTAAATAGCCACACACATTATTTGGATTGGGCCTCCAACTGAACTAGCGGGAGGAACTCAAATTGGGTAGACAAGACAGAGTACCATGTTGACCAAGTGTAACCGGAGTGTGCACATCTGGGCCCTGACATTCAGTGGACCACCGCCCTTTCCCCATGGAGAATACAATTACCAAAGCTTAATCTGTCTTAAGATGTTCCTGGTTTAAGTTAGTCATAAATACACATATAGAATACCTGTACTTACATCCACAAACACAATGTTATATGACATGACATGTATTCACATTGAGAGATGAGCTGTGACTCAGATGTTTAGTATAGTCATGTTAATGAGTCATCATCAGAGTTGCACACAGTTAAAGATCCATACTGAAAGGTCTAGTGAGAGACATTCCTAAAACCTGGGTACTCCACAGGTCAGACAGGTCAGCTCTAGGAGAGCTGAGAGACAGACCTCTATTCATGCAAACATGTGTTTATGATTTAGGTTTAACACACACATCCATCCTAACACACAATGTGTCTTAGACTCCTGAAAGTCTACTTACACGCACGTACACGCACGGTAATGGATTGAGGTTTCATATAATGAGCTGTTGGACAAAGAGAACTCACTTGAAGGAGTCATCTCGCCTTGTGAAGTCACTATTCGGCTAATCTGCAATAAACTGAAGGTATTGGAAACAAAGAGATGCGTGGACCTCTGTTCTTTTAAACCTGCACTGCAATATTCTCCACCATATCAACATCAATAAACAACAGTCTCTTAATCCAAAGGTAGAATCCAATATTAAAGGGAAAAATCCAAAATGGCTGTATGGCAAGACTTGGGAAATATTCCTCTTGCCTCCTCAGTAGACTATCTGTCTCTCTACACCTCCACTCTGGACTGACAGAGTCAATCTCTCCAGGTGGCTCAAACAATGTGATCGCCCCTCACTCCATCAGCCAGGTGAGCTGTGGGCGGGGCTTCCCAATCACTGCCTGTTGCCATAGCAACACATGTATCTAACTGGTTTCTCATGGCATATAGTCCAGCAGATAACTAGAGACATTTCATAGCGCAGCGGATTGGTAGAAAATAATAAAATACATGAAAAATGGTGCATAGCAAACAAAAAAATGCATGGAACCAATGTGACTCTGGGCACAGATGTAGATTATACAGGTGTCCGCCCTGACCATTTGCGTCTACTCAGTGTCCAATGCGACGTCTCCGGTGGTATAAGTACATTTACTTAAGTACTGGACTTACTGTACTTTAACCCATTCTGAACGGGCACCCATTTTGGTGTTAGCATCATGTTATGCTTTAGCTATTGAAAAATAGCAGATCTACAAGCTCATATCGAGCTTGTAGGTCTGCTATTATTGAAAAATCTAAAAAAACGACTGACATTTTTAGAATCTGATCTCAGGTCAGAATGGGTTCATCAGACCAGTGTGTGTCCAGTGGAAACCTCATATGAATCTGATCTCAGGTCAGAATGGGTTAATTGAGTATGTCAAATTTTCCACTACATTTATTTGAAAACTTTAGTTATATAGTTTCTTTGTAGATTTCGATTAGTATTACAAAACATACATAAATCACTACAGCCCTATATACATTTTGGCCATTTGAAAATAGCAGATCTACAAGTGTGTGGCTTGCAGCTCTGCTATTTTCAAAAGATCTTTATACATTTGAAAACTTGTGTAATGGGATAATGAGTACTTCTACTATTGGTACTTTAAGTACATTTTGATGGTAATACTTCTGTACTTTTCTGTACTCAAGTACATTTTTAATTCCGGTACTTTTTCCACCACAGCTACGGCTGTAACTGCCAGCCAGCCACCGCACGAATGGACGGCTCATTCCTAAACGCTCTCCGCGTCTGTGATGACAGGACACTGCATGGTGTGCTCTCTGGTCTGTGATAAAGGGTCTGTGATGACAGGACACTGGTGGGCTCTCTGGTCTGTGATAAAGGGTCTGTGATGACAGGACACTGGTGGGCTCTCTGGTCTGTGATAAAGGGTCTGTGATGACAGGACACTGGTGGGCTCTCTGGTCTGTGATAAAGGGTCTGTGATGACAGCACACTGGTGTGCTCTCTGGTCTGTGATAAAGGGTCTGTGATGACAGGACACTGGTGGGCTCTCTGGTCTGTGATAAAGGGTCTGTGATGACAGGACACTGGTGGGCTCTCTGGTCTGTGATAAAGGGGGCCGACATGCTCTATAGCAGATCAGCAAATTAACCAGGTGTCATCCTGAAACACTGACAGTATTTCTCCTCGTCAAAACGCATATGGGTTGAACAAGAGAGATTAAAATCCCTTCCTTGAGTGATTCACAGTGGAGCCCCTTGTCGTACTGTGCCACAGTCCTCCACAGATATCAAATGTGTTTGCTACAAGCTACACTAGGCTTCTGCTACTTTGCATCCAAAGAGCTTGCACGCTTTGGTCAAATATCAGCTTTTTTCTGATTTACATCGTTTACTACTGTGATCGTGGAAATGTTCCGATGTGACCCACCTAGACAAACACTGTCATTGGAAGCAGGGAATCATATATAGCTTCAAATTGACACCAGTTTTGGAGATATGGCTCAGGGTAATGTCTTGCAGATAACAGGTCTGCACGTTTGTAATGTATAACTTTAACATTACACCTATAGCTACATGTCTAAGCATTTAGTGAGTTAGCTTTGTCCTGGGCCAGGGGTGTGCAACTTTGACAATGGAGAGGGCCACTATATTTCCACACTCACTTTTTTTGCTATATTTCAATTGGAATCCTGAAAAGTAACATTTGAATTATTAATTATAGTTACCTTAACTTTATTAACTAAATAGAAATACATTGAACTTAAAAACAGACACTAACATTTAAATACTACTCATTAAGCTAATAATTTAGACTGAAGTAATTAAAACGGGTCATGTTTGCAAACCAATAATATATTAATAATATATATTAACCAGAGGGCACTTGCCCACGTATGTCCTAGGCTTAACCCATTCTGACCGGGCACCCATTTTGGTATTAGCATTACGTTATGCTTTAGCTATTTTTGAAAAATCGAAGAACGACCGACATTTTTAGAATCTGATCTCAGGTCAGAATGGGTTTAATCAGACCAGTGTGTGTCCAGTGGAAACCTCGTATGAATCTGATCTCAGGTCAGAATGGGTTAATAGTCTTTGTACAGTAGATACTTTCTGAAACGTCAATGGGGAAAAGAATTGGACATTCTCTTCCAGGCCGCTCGTCGGGGGCGGGACTGCAGTGCATTTTTTACATCATCATTGTATGCCCAAATTAATTAACAGATTTACTATAGCAGGTCTGCTGAATGTTCACATCACATCACAGTCCACTACCACTGACGGCACGCAAATACGTGCGTGCTTGTTGCATTCATGGAGACTTTTGGAGAATTATGGGAATAGGCCTGCAGGAATGTGTGTGTGTGTGTGTGTGTGTGTGTATTTGTGTCCAAGTCAGATATTATAGCCAGGACTTCAAACGCTCCGGTTTAATGGAAGCCGTGCATGGGGTCCCTCCTCTCCATGGCAGCTGGCCTTTAGTGAGTCACGTTAGATTGGCCGTGCCTATTGAGCCCTGAGTGATACGTTTCACTGCCTGCCCGCAAGATGAAAAGCTCCATTTTGGAATGTTTAGTGGCGGCGAGATGGAAACCGGCCACCAGATATTCCCTCCTTCGGTCAGAATCACTTGGCTAGACATGTGTGAAAAAGCCCGCTTCAGCCCAGCTAGAGCCTGTTATCACATGACTTCAGTGAGAAAGAGGCGGTACCAGGCACCATGGAAGACTTCAGAGGCTGCCATCACTCATTGTACTCCATTCGTTTGGCTCAGGAGGTAGAGCTGGTCGTTTCAATCATCTGTGGGTCGGCGGTTCGAATCCCGGCTCCTCCCGTCCACGTATCAAAGCGTCCTTGGGAAAGCCGCTGAAGCCTACGTTGTCTCAAATGAGTCGGTCGGTGTGAGCTCGCCGCCACTGGTGTGTGAATGTGGGAAGTGAGGACGCTATAGCGTTGACTGTTCGCCGCTTCACCTCCCAATGTATGAATGAACGGACCAACATTGTAAAGCGCTTTGAGTAAAGCACTCTGTGTATAGAAAAGAGCTATAAAAATGCAATCCATTATTATTATTATTATTATTATAATAAACATTCTGCCGTTTTAACAGTTTTTGCAGTTCTGAGCTATCGTTTTTTCAAAAGACATCTGACCTTTAGATCTTCATCCATGTCTTGGCCTTTTTTTGGCCACGTCACAGAAATTGCATTTCCATAGCAAATATAAAGGGAGAAATGGGGGTTGTATTTATGCATGACCATGGACAAGATGCACAAGATGGGTGTTTGCTTTAAACCTGTGTGAAGTGAGGGGCGCTAATATATTAACCCATTTCGACCGAGACCGATTCTACAAAATTACTTCTAAATCATGACAGTTTTCTGAAAACCCCTATGTTTCTATGTCAGTGGTTCTCAAACTATTTCATGTAAAGGACCCCCACAAATGGCACTCGGTGCCACGCTACGAGCTTGTAGTTCTGCTATTTTTCAATAGCTAAAGCATAACATAATGCTTTTAAACACCAAAAGGGGATCCCGCCCAAAATGGCTTAAACACACACCGTCTGTGAAGCTGGTGCGCAGCAACGCCAGGAAAATAGTACAGTGGCGTATCGGAGTGTCAGGCGAGGCGTGAACGTGTGCCAGCACGCGTCGGACACCGCCGGTGTGGAATAGGTTCAAAACAAATATTGAACGAAAAACAAACATTAAACCTTAGCGCCCCTCAAAAAAAGGTAATTTCTTCGATTCAGCCGCATTAGGTTTTAATTGCGGTCATCTTTCGATAATTGCCCCTGTTGAAATGTCCATCACTTTATATTGTAAAATGAGAGCCATGATACATCGTTTATTCCCTCTTACTTTGCCTCGACATGGCATTAAGTGCTCCATATTTCTGTGTTGGGTCTCAAGTGAGTGGCCGTGGGCTCTCTCTGGGACCGCATATTGAGGATATTTCAGTCATAATAGTGATGGATAGAGCTACTTAACGGCAAGGTACAGACACGTTTAATGGCCAGTCGAACATTTTAATGGATATGAGAGCACCTTGATACACTATGTCGAGCTCTCACAACACTTCATTGTGCTACTACTACACAGCAATTGGAATGGAATTATACAAAAACATGAAGGAAGTCTGTAGCAAATCATTATAGCATCAAAACAACAGACAGACATGAAGTGTGCGTGTGTGTGTGTGTGTGTGTGTGTGTGTGTGCGTGCATGTGTGAGTGCGAGCGTGTGCGTGCGTGCTAATGTATGTTGGAAAAGACTGGATCATCACCTAGATCTACATACAGTGAGTATCATATATGGAGCTGACCTGTTCTGACATTCCATATATTGATCCTCCCCCACCTGTCCTTCGTCTTTGATGTCTCCCTTTCAACTGATACCTGTCTTAAATTAAGGCCTGACCCTATACCTGGGCCCTAACTGGGCTGTCCCGAGGCCCCGTCTGGTCTGCACATATTTTACGCCCTATACCTGGCCCGAAAACGTCAATTAAAAAAAGGAGAAAAACAAAGGTCCATATACCGGGTAACGTGTCATTGTTCCGACCTCCCATTGTTCCGAAATTAGTAACCCTATCTCTAACCCTATCCCTAAAAATAACCACAAGCACGGGAGCAGCTCATGTTCGCCAACCAACACAGCGCATGTTCACCGACCAACACAGCGCATGTTCACCGACCAACACAGCACATGTTCACCGACCAACACAGCGCATGTTTGCCAACCAACAGCGCATGTTCACCGACCAACACAGCGCATGTTCGCCAACCAGCAGCACATGTTCACCGACCAACACAGCGCATGTTCACCGACCAACACAGCGCATGTTCGCCAACCAACACAGTGCATGTTCGCCAACCAGCAGCACATGTTCACCAACCAACACAGCGCATGTTTGCCAACCAACAGCGCATGTTCACCAACCAACACAGCGCATGTTCGCCAACCAGCAGCACATGTTCACCGACCAACACAGTGCATGTTTGCCAACCAACAGCGCATGTTCACCGACCAACACAGCGCATGTTCACCAACCAACGCAGCACATGTTCACCAACCAACAGCGCATGTTCACCACCAACACAGCGCATGTTCGCCAACCTGCATCGCATGTTCACCGACCAACAGCGCATGTTCGCCAACCAGCAGCGCATGTTCACCAACCAGCAGCACATGTTCACCGACCAACACAGCGCATGTTTGCCAACCAACAGCGCATGTTCACCAACCAACACAGCGCATGTTCGCCAACCAGCAGCACATGTTCACCGACCAACACAGCTCATGTTCGCCAACCAGCAGCACATGTTCACCGACCAACACAGCGCATGTTCACCAACCAACGCAGCACATGTTCACCAACCAACAGCGCATGTTCACCACCAACACAGCGCATGTTCACCAACCTGCATCGCATGTTCGCCACCAACACAGCGCATGTTCACCAACCAACAGCGCATGTTCACCACCAACACAGCGCATGTTCACCACCAACACAGCGCATGTTCGCCAACCTGCATCGCATGTTCGCCAACCAGCAGCGCATGTTCACCAACCAGCAGCGCATGTTCACCAAACAGCAGCGCATGTTCGCCAACCAGCAGCGCATGTTTGACAACCTTTCCGCATGTTCGGACTAACGGGACTTCGAATCTATGGGCAGTCCTCATATAGGGCATTCCCAGACCTGTTGTTTCAGCGTGAGCTCGCCCTTTTTTTCGCTTCTCGCCCTCAGGGTGTCTTACTGGAAATAAAAATGTATCTACAGTACAGTAAAACAAAAGCCAAAGTCAATAGTGGAGAAAATCATTGAAATATATTCGTCTGAAATGTAGTGGTTTTGTTTTAACACGGAGTCCGCCAGAAACGAGGAACACGAAGGTTTAAATTAGTACCCTAACCCGCCAAACCCGAGATTATCGGGGATACCGTAAAAAGTACTCTCCACCACAGATATACTTTGTACCTGCAGGAACGGACGTGCAGAGAGTGTTAGAGAGGCAGGGGGTTGAAATCCCTTAAGTACAAAAATAGTGAAAATGGCAGATCTACAAGCGAAAATAGCTCACAACGCGTAGACGAAAATGGAGCCCATGGTGTTCCAGCATACAATAAGGTCAGACTGAAGAGGTATTTTGTCCATCAGTCGACTCTGAGGCTTAATCAGGATTTTGGCCAGGACTAGACTGAGCTGTGGACATTGCTTTCTGCCCTTAACTGTATTTTCTTTTTGTGTATTATGTCAAATGTTTGTATATGTGTTGCATACAAGGCCGCTGGGTCGCAAAACTAATTTCAGTGCAAACTGACAATAAAGTACTATATCATATCATATCATATGCAATTTCTTTCACCATAGTAAAAAGCTGCATTCGTGGTCTGGAGAGGGCAGTTGTTTTACAGACGGGTAAAAAAAGGGGCAGGAGCTGAATGAAAGCTGTGCAGGAAGATTGATAGTGATTTTGGGCGATAGCCCCAGCTCTCCTGCAGTGATCACAGCGGTGCTGATGCTGGGCTCTCACTCGGCTGCTCTGCGTGAGGCTGCCAGTGCACTGAGTGTACTGACCTTGCGGTGGAGGTACATGCTGTCACTATGCAGAGCCATGGTCATTATTCAATTAGACAGAATCGGGCTCGGGCTCTGATGTGACAGTGGACTGCTGTGAGAGTCTGACTGGGAATTAACTTCTAAAGTCTGTCTTGGCAATGCAGCGCTTTTAGCAAGATAGCAAAACAGCCTAATTAGCAGTTTTAGCCTATTGGATTAGCTCAACCGGGATTTATGTGAGGTGCATAAGAAAATATATTTATATAGCCTTATACTGTATATTCCCCCCCCCCCCCGCAAAATAAACAGTACAAAAAGGCAAAAAAAAACATGTACAGGTGAGAAAAGAAACCCATAAAGGGTTTATACATGGTTCTCACTTAAAGCCCCAACCACACCAAAGGGTCACCATGCAACTCCTGGGGTCCAAAGTACGACCCCAATCGCCCAGGACCAAGTTCACCGTCCTATTAGTAACACCCAGCGCCCCGGGACTAAGATTGATCCAAAAGACAAAAGTTTATTGATATGAAAACTGATCGCATCGCTCCACAGCCTAGGAGCGCCTGTTGCGCAATACTCGATGTTGCGTAACAGTGGGACGTCATCAAAAATGATCCCCCCAACCCCCCTGTTTAGCCCGTCCAATTCTAAGAAAAGATCTTTACCTCCCGTTGTTTAGCTGCTACATCCACATCTGGGTTAACATCCGGTCCGTCGGTAAAAGTGCTCCGCTGCTATAAATGGCTTGGGCGCTCTGATTTAATGGATTAAATAACCCCGGGCAATCAGAGTTTTAATGCTCTGGATCTCAACCCTTTGGTGTAGTTTGGGCCATTGAATCACTAGGGTCAACCTTTGGTGTAGTTTGGGCCATTGAATCACTAGGGTCAACCTTTGGTGTAGTTTGGGCCATTGAATCACTAGGGTCAACCTTTGGTGTGTTAGGGCTTTAGATATAGAGCATCACCAAAACTCATGGATCCGGATCTTCAAATAGTAAAATCAACAGGAAGTTAACATTTTTATTAAAAAATAAAACCACACGAGCTTTGGTGATGCTCTATAATCTATATTGTCTGAATCAACTTTGTTTGTGTTTGTTTACGTACTAAAATAGTGACTTTGAGAGCTGTTTCAGCGTACAATGTAAGTCAATGAGGAGCATATTTTGAATTATCAATTTCTAATCACTGGAGCATTTTTTTTAATGTCTTTGTCCAGTTACATCATGGCAAGGTAACTACACAACCCAAACCTCAAAAAAAAAAAGCTGTCTTACCCTTTAACCCTCGGACAAAGCCGGTCGGCTCCTGACAAATCATGACAATAAACACTATTTTTTGGGCCTAACAAATAAACAAACTTATTTACTTTATAGCGTGTTCAGTTAGAAAAACACCCATTTTCAAATACCCACATTCAATACAAAATATAGGGGAACAAAATGTCCTTGAACAGTTTTCTTCTATAGCTATTGTTATTTTCAACTGGATGTTTCAATAGTCTGTGTACACTATTTAAAAGGCAAATATGAATGAGCTGCTTTAGCAGAGCATTTTGTCATTGTGAAGGGGAAAGGAGGGGGGGGGGGGGGGGATTGGTGCACAAATAATTAAGTGGTATTGTGTAACCAACCAGACTTTCATAGTGCAGAAATATATCTAGCCCAAAGCGAGAGAGTGTCCTGGAGCGATGCCTCCAGTCCAAACTGCACGGGCCAGTAGTAATATAATCAGAAATATTAAGAAGTAATGAAGGGCAAAGAATACAATCCCCCACATTATTCTCTTTTTATATTAATGAATATTAATTACGCACTTCATTTCTGGGGAAGTCATTTGGGATTATTAATTGAGACGAGAAATGGCATTGTCTATTTCAATCCACCGATGGACAGAAATACAAAACGGATCAACCCCACCCCTCACAGAAATACGTTGAAATAGCACGGAATTGCAATTCCGTACACACGCGTCTAGGCAACCTGATTAATAACATATTACACGACTACTTATTTGACCGAGACGGAGGCGTAGCTTTCACTAGTACGGAAGTGCTATTTCACCGTGGCTGGTTCGGGATGGTTGAATTCGGGTTTGACATTATTTTACTATTCTGTCCAATATCGGGTTACAACTCGGACGGGGCTGAGTCGGCTCTCCCGAACTTCGCAACGCTCAATGTAGCAACTTGCGGCCTAAATGGGGGCCTAATAAATGTCGATTTGGGGGTACTTGACATGAAAAAGTTTGGAAAGCACTGCTCTATCACAGGGGTTCTCTACCCATGGGTTGCGACCCCTCGGGGGGTCGCCAAATTATTCTGGGGGGGGGGGGGGCGGGCGAAAAAATTATATATATAAAGGGGTGTGGTTTTGGAGGGGGGGTTTTGCAACTGAATGGCTGGAAAATGGAAATGAAGAGTTTGCGAGACATGGCCAAAGCATTTCCGGGGGTCCCCAGCCAAAAACGTTGAGTACCCCTGCTCTATCACCCTGGATCTACGAAAACACACCCCTGGTGTCGCACGGTGGGTAAATATAGACTCTATGGCAGACGAGCCCCTACTTCACACACACACCCCCTGGAAGATAACGATGAAGGTGTTAATAGTTGTAAGGACGATTACAGTCGGACATGATGATCAAAGGGGAAATCACTCTTTCACATCCCTGGTGGCTAATATAATTCTCCTTCCGATTGGCTGAAGCTTGGGGCTCAGCAGAGGTCACTCATCTCTCTTTCCATTTCATTACAGACGACCATAAATCAGGGCCGTTTCTTCGGCCATTTTGGATGAGTACGTATACTGTCGACAACTTTATTATGACCTTGTTCAAATTTCCAGAGGAGCGAGCTATCTCTCTCTCTCCCCCCTTGCGCTCCATGTAATTTAAGCGGTGACAGCTTGGTCTCATTAAGGTGCCATCTGGTGAAATGTTTAAAATAAATAAATAGAGAAATCGGTTTATTTACTGCCATATCTTTCGGATAAGGGATCAAGGGTTTTCGGTTGTCGGCTACAAGTCAAGCAATGAGGCCCGTTTCCGAAAGCTGTTGTTCTGCTGATGTTCATAGCTGAGATCATTGGGTGACCCAGGAACCTCTCTTGCACTCAACACTCTCGCACTAGCACGCACATCCTGCTCTTCCCTTCTGCTCGCGGTCTATTAAACCATTCTGTACGGGGAGCCCCTTTTGGTGTTCCAAGGATTATGTTATACTTTGGCTATTTTTGAAAAATCGTGAAAATGTGCCTCAAATCTTTGAATATTATATTATTTCAGAGTGAATGTTTTTAACTAATTTCTGGGGGGGGGGGGGGGGGGGGTGTCCCGGAACAAAAACATTTCAAATGGGGTTTGGCAACCAATTACATATAATGTTGGGGGTCCTTGACATGAAATATTGATTGAACATACTGTAGGTATTTAAGAAAACTTTCATGATTTAGAAGACATTTTAAAAAGGTCGACGTCAGGCCTATATGGGTTAAACCATTAAGGCCTGAAACCAGATTCTAGAAAAAATATGTCTTCCAAATGACAGTTTCCTGAAACTTATTTTCATGTCAAGGAACCACAGAATTATCTGTATAGGCTATAATTTGGCCTACAGACCATCTGCAAATAATATTTGAGTTAAACATATTCATATTTGAGTTAAAAACGTTCACTGCATGCATGCGAAAGAATATAATTACATTCAAAGATTTGCGCATGCACAGTTTCACAAAGAAAAAAAATGTAGATCTACAAGCTCGAGCTTGTAGATCTGCTATTTTTTCAACAGCTAAAGTTAAAAAAAATATAACGGTTAATGTGGTTAAAAGCTATAAGGCGACACAGACGCGTCGTTGAGGTCCAAACGGATTAAATGCAGCTAAAAAGCAACAGGAGCTATAAAGGATCCGTCCTCGTGCTGTTGCCTTCCCCTCGGCACAGATGGCTGGGTCGGCTCCCCGGCATTCTCAGCGTCGGGAAAGGCACCTGACACCGACACACGCCTAAGGCTACGACAAATCATACCCAAGCAGCTGGCGCGCTATCCTGTTCACTGCCATATATAATATGCCACTGGGACCGTCGTACAGTACTGCTAATTCATAGGTTCAGCTATAACAGCTTAGGGGAGAGATGAGGTGAAGCACATCAGAGGTGTCATATATTTTAATAGTCGAGTCAGGCGCATACGTATGTATAGGGCTGCAAATATGAACTCGACTATTAATCGAATAACCCCTGAAGCCCTGTACATCTGTTGTGTTCTGTATTTTGTTTTAATCTGTACACAAGTTCACAACACATTGTGGTATAGTATTGTATACACTTGCCCCACAAAGGGATCTCTCAAATCTCAATCATATATACACGCCAAGGCTAGTAGAGAAAAACTCTGTAACAGCAAAATTATGATGGGTTCTTTAGATTCACACTGAAGAAGGCTCTCAGGCCGAAAGTCCTTACTGTTGTTTGCTGCTGGGGTGAAACAAAATAAAGCTTTAATCCTTCCAGGATACAACGTGAGTGCTGGTATTCTTTTCTACACACAATGGCACTATAACCCTGCCAACACTAGGGATTAATTTCCTTCTGGTGTTGTGGATGCTATGCTGTTGACAAAGTGTTTATACTCTATACTGTATGTAATTCATCAAGGTACTGTTGGATGTGTGTCTTGAAGGTGAGGCTTCTGTCAAGTGTGACACCAAGGTACTTGGGATTGGGATCATGCCTGACATTGGTGCCGTCGAGGTTGATGTTGAGCGTGGTATTGGCACATCGATTGGCATACTGTCTGGCATCCCACCTCCAGAGCTCTGTCGAAACTTCTTGACCTTGAAACTGAGCCAACAAGCCTGATTCCCCCGCCTTCTGAACCAGAGACTCAAACGCAAACACTTCTCCACCGAGGCTAGGAGGCTCCTTACCACGAGCCCTCCACACCCTGGATGGATCCTTGACTGCTGGAACAACCAATGGTCCAAATCCACATCCACGTTGAGGAAGTTCATCAACTCTCCTTCAACCAACCCTCCTGGGTGCGACTTGCCACGGAGCTAAGACCGAACTCTACCTGCACATGATTGGAGTGTCTGCCAATGATCTGTGCGAATGAGGAAAACCACAGATTGTTGAACACATCATGGATTAATGCCCAACCTTCGAATCACCACATGTAGTCAGCGGCCTAATTTAACTGGACGATGATACCACTTCTTGGCTGATGTCCAAATTACACGAACGAACGATCGTGGTACTTTATACAACACAGACCGACTGTATTTGACAGTAAAAAGTCCTATAGCCACCTGATTTCAATCAACATAAATTCTGCCCATGCACTCTAAAGCCCTAACCACACCAAAGGGTCACCATGCAACTCCTTGGGTCCAAACGGTTGCAAGGAGTTAACGCTAAAACCTTCTCGACCCTTTGGTGTGGTTTGGGCCATTGAATTCCATCCGTTGAATCACTATCATAACTAGTCAGATCTGGCCCAGAATAAGCTATATTATTATTATTTCAACTGGTGAAGACGGTCTTGGAAATGACATAAAGATCATCCCCATAATATGGGCTGTGATGTGACCTAGTCCTGAACGTCACCGGAGGACTGTTTTGCAGCGATCACTCTGAGTGTACAAATGGATACCAAATGGACCCATTGTACACTCTCAGCGTCAGCATGCATGAAACGTTGAGGCCTGCAGAATAGTTTATTGTTATATTACCGTATATTAACTGTATATATGCCTGCTAAACTTGAGGTTTATGGGCAAATCTGGTGCCCATAATTACCCGTTAACTCCTCTTTTCACGCAGTGCAACACACATGAATCCTACAGACAGACAAAGGGAACACAACAACAGTATACGGCGGTTTCACATTGTGTGGCTGCACAGCACTAAAAATAAATAAATAAATCACACCTGTGTGAACTGAGCGGTGCAGGCTACTCAACAACACCGCTGGATGGCCCCTTCAGGCTGCACAACAGTGCCACTTTAGCTCAGCCTGCCATATTGCAGCTGTTTGTGTACTCTAAACAGATGGACATACGGATGGACGTATAGACTGTAGACATACACACGGCCCAGTCATTGGAGCGGTTGGACATAGCCCAAGAATCTTAAGGCCAGAGGACTGATAGTGTAAAAGTAAATATGGTATATATTAATGGACTAATAACAGTACTTAACAATACTTTTCCATAACAATTATTGACCATATGCACACTGCGGCCATCTTGCCAGCCAGGTGGTAAATACAGTAGCTGAGGTTCCCCCATTGACAGCCCAATCATCCAAACAGAAAAGGCCTATCAGATTGTAGTAAACAACGTTAAACTCACCAGCTTGAATTCACCTATAGCTAAGACCCGGCCTCTCCCACTTGGACACTTTCCAGCCGGGCTCATTCATTCCAATGTAAATATCATGGATTTTTAAATACTGGTTCATTTTTGGAACGAGACCTTCAAAATCTCTTCCAAATCTCCGTCAACAAGGCCTGCCGTATATATGCACTGGAATAATATGTCCGTGGCATTTCTGTTTTATCATATAGGAAAACTATTGGTGGAGAGGTTTGTCTAACCCATGTTATGCTTAGCTGTGATTGGACCATAGCAGTTTGGGGAGGGGCTCATAGGTCAATTATCCTCTTTCTGTCAGCAAAGTGTTTGTTTCATAAAAATCCACCGTAGACAAGTTATGAGCTATAGCCTACTTCCTGTCAATGAATTCCGTGCAGGTGATTTTTTTTGAGTGGTGCAAACACTCTAAGGAACAGCAATGTCCCTATGTCCAATCCTATGTCACTATGTTTAGAGTACCAGTAGGAGCAAAAGTGGCGCTGTTGTGCTAGAAACAGAGAGAGAGAGATAGTGTTGCACTGTTGCCTGCTAATTACAGAGAGAGAGAGAGAGGGAGGGGAGAGGGGGAGAGAGGGAGGGAGAGAGGGAGGGAGAGAGAGAGAGAGAGGGAGAGGTGTCTGCTAAATGCTAATTCCCCCACACAGTAACTCGCCATTTCGGACGTGGGGCGGCTCGACAGAACCGGGCTGGCACCCTGGGCGTGTTCCTGTGGGTCTGGAAGTTCCGGGGATCCCCACTTAGAAAACAAATATGGCGTGAATGACAGTGAATGTGTTAATGAATCCTGGCGGGTTTTGGGTTAAAGAAAGACACACAGAGCATTGAGGGTCAAGTTGAGGGCTTTATTAGAGAAGGGTGAATATAAAGATAAACCGTACGCAGGGATTCTAGTCTTTCAGCAAACCACAAACTACTCAAACCTCTCTGTGTCTATAATTACACTCTACATAACATTCAACCAAGGTTGCCGTCAGGTCTTTAATCTTTAAATAAATGTATTTTTTTAAAGGCAATACAATAGACCAGTGGTTTTCAACCCTTTTCATGTCAAGGCCCATTATTCATTCAGCATTTTGAGCCACGGAACCACCATTTTGATGACATTTAGCCTCTCAGACACAACAACTTTTATTAACTTAACTTATTATCGTTGGATAAGATTCTTGTTCCACATTTCCATGCTGTATTGATGTGGTATACCATTAGGAGAGATAACAGGCAAACGTCAGTCAAAATAATAATTCTTCTAACTCTTAAACGCATAAAATGAAACCAACATTTGGTTTAATTTTACGCTCTCAAGAGTTAAAGATATAAGTCTCCAACTCGCTTACCAACTCTCCATCATTTATAGCTGGGGGACCACCTGGAACCGCCTCAAGGACCACCGGTTGAAAACCACTGCAATAGAACCATATAAGTGTGCTTTGTAGGAAAACACCATATATGGCTTTATTATCATCATCATTATCATCATCATAGGAACAGGGAAACATAGTATTACTTGGATGTCGACACACTTCCAAGGTATCTTATTAAACATAACTTATTTCCTAGCACTACAGGTTTAACATTCAAACAAAATGAAAAATATAATATCAAGAGGGAGCATACTGTACCAAATAATGGGCACGGTTCCCCTTGTAGTGTAATTCCTCTACGGTGTATACCATTCACTCAGACACTTTAAGATGTGTAATACAAGCAGCCATTCAGTAGCACAGTAATGATAATAGCTAGAATATTGACTGCCACAAATTATTATTATTATAATATCACAATGGCCACTCGTCTGTCCTCTGATATGTTCCTTTTTGTTTTTATTTTATGTATTTTTATTTTTATTTTATCCCCCCCCCCCTCCCTCCCTCCCTCCCTCCCAGTCTATCTCCCTCCCTTCTCAAAAGTAGTTTCATTTTTTTAGCTGTCACACATTTTGGCTCTCACATGTTTTTAAGCTACAATAAGAACAAATAAATAGTGTCAGGCATGTTTTTGCTGCATGGCTCTGCCCGTTAAGACCAGGTCTGGAGAGTTCACGGGAGCCGTTAAATATATATATATATTTATATATGTGTGGCAGTTAGCAGGTATACTGGAGGTCCTCCTGAGGTGTCACCGAGCCCAACACACGGGGCCATTGGATGGAGGCGGCGGCCGGCAGGGTTTAACACAAAGGAAAAAAGGGGGTATAGTTTTCAAAACTTTCTTTGAATTTTCGTCGTCGTGTTTTGTTTCACGTGGCGTTTTTTTTTTTTTTAGGTTGGAGCGAGGTCAAAAACGCACACCGACATTGCGAGATGTCGGGTCGGTTGGTCGGTAAGGTCTCGGAGCGAGGTCAAAACGCACCGAGCGACCGACATCCCGAGAACGACCGACATCCCACAGGACCGACATCTCGCAATGTCGGTCGGTCGGTCGGTCTAGGTGTGAGGTCAAAGCGCCGACCGGCATTGCGAGTTGTCAGTCGGTCTCGCGTGATGTCCGTCGGTCTCACGAGATGTCCGCCGGTCTCATGTGATGTCGGTCGGTCTCTCGTGATGTCGGTCGGTCTCGTGTGATGTCGGTCGTTCTCGCGGGAATGTCGATCGGTCTCGGGAGCAAGGTCAAAACGCAGACCGACATTGCGAGATGTCGGTCGGTCGGTCGGTCTCGCGTGAAGTCAGTCGGTCTCACAAGATGTCGGTCGGTCGGTCGGTCCCGCGAGACCGACAGGTGCCGATGTCAGTCGGGGCGTTTTGACCTCGCCGTCTCTCTCTCTCTTTTTGTCCCGTTTAGAAGGAGTCCATGGCCTTGAACTCGCTGAGCGCCTGCACGGGCGAGATGTGCTTCTTCTGGGAGCCTCGGCGGACGCGCGTCTGGCACTCCTCTGGCTTCTCACGCTTCACCAGCGGCTTCTTCTCTGGCGCCTTCATCCGCCACGACACCACGGGCGAGTTGACGGCCGCCGTGCCGTACACCTTCTGGTACTTGGTGGAGGCCACGTACGAGGCCTTCACCGTCAGCACCACCGCATTCATCAGGTTCTTGGCCGCCTGGATGAGGGACGTGGCACTGTCCAGCTGATGGGGGGGGGGGGGGGGGGGGGGGGAGAGGGAGGGGCAGGGGAGAGAGAGGGAGGGGGGCGGGGGGAGACAGAGAGAGCGAGAGAGGGGGGGGGAGGTTGAGGGAGAGAGGGAGGGGAAGAGAGAGGGAGGGAGAGAGGGGGGGCGGGGGAGAGAGAGAGGGGGGTGGAGACAGACATCAAGGCAATGCACATTATGTGCAAATATCATTCCAAAAATAGCTGGTTTCAAAACAATGCACGCTGCCTGTTACTGCTGTAACATCTTTGCAAGCAGTGGAAATATCGACCTAAAAAAAAGGAGGAAGCTTACTTTTTGATAAGGATAAAGCACCACTTTAAAGTTCTATGCCGTGATTCAAAAATAGCTGAGTATTTCCTTTTGGGTGAATGTGTTCTCCATAATGATACAGGTTCAAAGTTGTTAATCCATTAAGACCTGGAACACATCTGTGTCGCCGTATAGCGTTTATCCACTGCAACCATTTTTTTAAACTTTATAGCTATTGAAAAATAGCAGATCTACAACCTCGTAGCGCGGCGCCGAGTGCCACGCTACGAGCTTGTAGATCTGCTATTTTTTTTAAACGTCATGAAAATTTTTGGGGTGTCCTTGACATGAAACAGTTTGAGAACCACTGACATAGAAAACTGCAGCATGTCAGGATTTAGAATACATTTTGTATAGAATCTGGTGTCAGTCCTAAAGTGGTTAAGACACTCTCTGAATGTCCTTGATGTTGTCGATCGTCCTTTCACAAGCTTTTTTATTCTTTCTTTCTTTTTTAAATCCTCCTCTCCTCTCCTCTCCTCTCCCCTCCTCTCCCCTCCTCTCCCCTCCTCTCCCCTCCCCTCCCCTCCCCTCCCCTCCCCTCACCTCCCCTCCTCTCCTCTCCTCTCCTCTCCTCTCCTCTCCTCTCCTCTCCTCTCCTCTCCTCTCCTCTCCTCTCCTCTCCTCTCCTCTCCTCTCCTCCCCGAGCTCCTGCCAAATTGGTTGGCATCCTGGCACCTCCCTCGCTCTGTAAAACCTGCTCCCCCTCTGGCCCTAGCTCTCCCACACCGCTGCGTTATGGCAGAGATCCTCCAGGCACAACATCAGTTCCAACTGCACTTTGGCAGAACGGTCATTTTCCACGACTCCTCCAATAAGCACTTTAATTACCAGATATACATTTAAACTGCTTACCTCTTCATTTGACGTGATAACAGTAACGCAAAGAGCCTCGGCTGGTAGAAAAAGCTAAGCAATTTGATTAGACTCACTTTGGCTGCAGGAGTATAGAGGTTTAGTGGAGAGGAGGGGAGGGGAGGGGAGAGCTGGCTTGTTTTTTAAAAACTGCTTGTTGTCACAAATCCACATGCTTATAGGGGCCACACATATTGCACAATGCAGCAAGTTATAGGCACACTATACACAAACTCCTTCATGATACTTTCCCTTTCCAAGGTGTGCTGCTTCTCAAAGCTATAGACCCATATAGACTATAGAGTATTAAAAGGATAGAGACTGAACCGGAGCGATAGCCCCCCCCCCCCCCCCCCGCTATTAATTTCAGTGGAAGTTGCTCAGTGGCGTTTTGAAGCACCCGGAAGAACCATCTACTTCCGCGTTTTTTTATCTCGATTTGGACACCAAATTTGGTGTCCAAAATGCGGAAGTGCAAACGGGCGCTCAATGTTAAAGCCCAGCTGCACAGGGTTTCCTAGTCATAACTCCACGGGTCCGCCTGCAGTCGCCCTTCTTACCACTAGGGCC
The DNA here is from genome assembly GCF_964188405.1 of Protomyctophum parallelum. NCBI lineage: Eukaryota > Metazoa > Chordata > Actinopteri > Myctophiformes > Myctophidae > Protomyctophum > Protomyctophum parallelum. Next base: position 45,943,375 of record NC_139702.1, read on the forward strand.
CAGTGCTTCATCGTTGGAAAGCTGCACTGGAGCCTTGTATAGATCTCGAGCTGGCATTCTGTGATACTCAAACTCAGGCCACTTCCGGCCAGCGATGCAATTTTGACTGGCCCGCCAATCAAATGCGCTCAAAGTCACGCATCCAACAAGCTTTAAACTCTAAGTATAGATTGGACGTTCCGTTTCAGAGATAATAGCCAAAACATATTGAAATTGTGTCAATTTGACAGAATAGAAATGGAAGGCCAAGCATTTGTCTTTATGAAATACAAATAAATATAGAGAAGCTATCAAGTGTCATTAATGTTGTTCATTTTATCAACCGGCCTCTGGCCCCTTGACATTTTGTGTAATGTGGCCCACAGGTTCAGCTATTGGAGTCATCACTAGTCTATGATAGACAGCACTGAGTGTTTTTCTTTCTTTCTCCTGACAAAAGAGAAGCTATACAAGCATGAGGTTAGCGGACGACCCTGACGCTCACCTCTCCTCCGTGCTACATGGGAGGTTTGACCCATCACGCACGAAGCTTACCTGCCACGACTGAAGCAGAACAAAACCAGACCCTCACACCGGTCACAACTATGACATCCGTTTTTTTTCTTGAGCACTTCATAATTAGCAGTGGCATGGGGGTCAGGTGTACACCTCTCTTCCCATCCGTCTATTGTGTTGGACTGACATTTAAGAGCTTGCCGGGGCCGCCAGGCCCCCTATAGTCCCTTTCTTATACCCGGAGCGAAGCAAAGCGCTTTTTAGATTTAATGAGGGTGGACTCCAGCTGGAAAGGTTAAAATCTCAGCAGGGACCAGAACTCTTGAACATCACTTAACCCATTTAGGACGGGAACGGGATCCATGTGTCGCTTTAGCTTTTAACCACTTTGAACTATTATGTTATACATTTAGCTGTTGAAAAATAGCAGATCTGCCATTTTTTATATTATTTCACTGTTTAAACGTTTTTTTAATCTCATATGTTTGCTTCTTGGTGGGGGTCCCCTGGAACAACGCATTTTCAGATGGGGGTCGGCGGCCAATTACATATAATTTCTGGGGGTCCTTGACATGAAATAGTTTGAGAATCATAGAAACATGAGGTTTTTCAGAAAACTGCCGTGATTTAGGCTTTGTAGAATCTGGCCTCAGTCCTAAATGCTTTAAATAAAGTGTAATTGAGTCCCAGCAGATTAGGAGACATTGACAGAAGAACCGTGCTGTAGGAAGAGGAAAAAAACACATGCAGAGCAAAGCAAAGTGGACTTTATTTATGATCTGGATATTTGGACGTCCACCAAGTAGCTGCCTATATACTGTATATTGCTAGCACCTTGAGTATTTCAGAATTTGAACAAAATTGTTATTGTTGTTATCATAGGACCAGTGTTGTTTTTGACAGTAAATTTAGATTTAGATTTTAGTTATAGTCTAAGGGCCGATTCATACTCCTATTTTACCGCTGTTTCGGCGCTGTAGTGCCGAAATGATTTCGGCTCGTCAGAAATTTTCAGTAGCACCGAAGAGCCGATTTTAGGACGGTACCCGCCCCCCCCGAACCTCAAATGACGTCAAATTGTAGGCTCTACAGCGCCGAACCGACTTTTATTCAGCTCTAAAATAGGAGTATGAATCGGCCCATGTTGTCATGTAGTTTTTAGTCACCTGGAATGTTCTAGTGTTATTCCAGTTTTAGTCAGTTTTCAGCATGCAACCTAGTATAAAACTGGATCTCTTGTCCACTAGTCCCTCCCTAACATTTTAGCCTAGTATTTATTCGTTTTTATTTTGTTTTATTTAGTTTTAATCAGTGAAAAAAAAGGTAGTCGACGAACATTTTTCGTCATAGTTTTAGTCGACGAAAACAACACTGCATAGGACCGAGGGATGGAACGATACAAGAAATACTTATAATAATACGTCCACATGATATTCATCACAATATCTAAAATGTACAAATTGTGACTGAAATCTGTAGGACACCAACTTTTAATGTTTCATTGCATAGCATGAGCTGCATGGGACTGTAATATAATCTGTGTGAGGTCCACCCATCACTTAAAGGTTTTATTACATTCATTTGCATTTATTTTTCTTTTTTCTTTTAGGTTTTATGACCTCAATTACACCCAAAAAACCTGAACTTTGAACATTCAGTGGATTTTCTGTGGTCTGAAGTTTTCTTTGCGGTTTTTTGGGTCTTTTGAGCTACAATGAAAACAGGCAACACAGTGAAACAGTGACATCTGCTGGCAAATCCCATTGACATATATGGGATTTGCAGTAAGTGATGTCACTTACTGCCGGCAAATCAGAGCACCTGTTTGAGCCAGAAAACCCCAGATCACAGAAAATCTACTGAATGTTAAAAGTTCATGTTTTTTGGGTGCAATTGAGATTAGAAAACCTAAAAAAAACAAGAACAATTCCAAAACCTTTTTTTTTATGTCACAATCCCTTTAAACATTATACGTTTTTTGACCAGGTCCCCCCATAAGGGGTCCCCCCTCCTATACTACTGTACACCACATCTATTTTGATTGAGATTCATCTCAGCCTGCCACAGAATATCCTCTGTTGCAGATATTCTGGACACATCTGCTATAAGGTTTCTTACAGGAGGGATGTTGTAAACTTGTAAAGAATAAGGTCTGTGAATCTGCCTGTGCACAGTGCACACGAGGACAATATCCACTGCTCAGCCACGCTCCGTTTCACTCTCATCACTCTGTTTATGCTAAATCAGTGGTTCACACAGGAGGTTCAGGGGGTCCCCAGCTTGAACCAAATGGACCCTTATGGGTCTGTAACTCCGAGCGTGTACAAATGGAACAAAACGGACCCTAACGGGTCGTTTATTGGTTCCATTTGTACACTCTCAAGAGTTAAATTAACATATATTTTACAATATAAATTGGGGTCTCAGAGATAGAAATGCCATTAAATTGGGCGTCCGGAGACTAATTCATGTCAAACTGGGGGTCCTTGAAATTAAACGGGTTGAGAATCACTGGTCCCTGGCATATCCCTGGCATATCTCTTCAAATGGGGGGGTCCACGGACTAATACGTGTCAATTTGGGGGTCTTTGACATGAAAAGGTTTGGGGACCACTGCACTAAATCAAGCTGTATTCCTACCTCAGATGCCGCCAAAAGCCCACGGTAATATGGAGACGTGTAGCTTGTAGATCGGCTACTTTCGGTGCGCAGCAAGCATGCTTTCACAGAAGACCCGCTGAAGGCTTCTATGGAATCCAAAGGACTGAAATATGTCGTGGCGACTGAGAACGATAACCCGATACAAGCCATCCACGAGATATCTCGAGGAAAGCTATTATTACCATCTGGGCCATCCACGAGAAACACGAGATTTGAATTAAAAAAATATTCCGTTGCTATAGCCTCCACAGGCCTCCCATTGCAGAAACAGCCTACATGATTATTATACACGTGCACGTGAATGGGGTTATTAGTAGTTTTTCTGCTCAAAATGGGACAAAGTACCATGAGTTTCCCCCTTATAAAACATTAATCCGAGCTCGCGCTAAGGGAATTAATCGGCACTACAGATATGGAGGGCTATCACTTCCGGGTCGGGCGGATATGGCTCTTCTTCTTTGCTTATGTCGCACATTTCACTGGCACCAGACCCACGATCCCGCCTATTATGGTAACAGCATGGAATCGGTTTATCCATGTGTGAAATGAATGGTAAACTCACCCCAGACACGATGAGCTCCCCTCCAAAGGCTCTGTACCTCAGCTTTTGATTGGAACAATCTCCCTCTATCTCTTAGATCCATCTCATCATTTAGTAGCTTCAGGACCTCCTTATATTCACATCTAGACTCAGCGTGTCTATGCTTCTAACCTGACGGTAACCAATAATGACACTGAAGTATTTGCACTGTGACCTTGTCTCCATTGTGTAACAGCTGATTATGTGGTGGTTGGTGGGTAGGTGGAAGAGGGTGAGCAAGTATGCATTTGTATATCCGTTTATATCTGTGTACTGTACTGTTTTGTGTATTTGTGTACAGTATGCTTTTTTGTATTGTGTTTGTTTATGGGTCCCTCTTGAAAATGAGGTGCTGCATCTCAAGGGGCTGTCCCTTCAATAACAATCTGAAATCTGAGATCTTTGACCTTGTGAAACTCACCCCAGACACGATGAGTTCTCCTCCGAGGTTCTGCACCTCGGCTTTGACCTTGCTGCAGATGTTGAGCTGGTGGCAGTACAGGGCGATTCTCTGCAGGTAGGCCAGGAGATCCTGTTTACAGGCTGAATCCGGGCACTGAATGGAACATTGGACAACAAATCGTCAAAAAGGAGCCTCACGGCAAACAACAAAAACTGATTTTAATCAGATTAGACTAGATGTGACTTAAACAGGCAGACACACACACACACACACACACACACACACACACACACACACACACACACACACACACACGTGGTATTGTTCCTCCAATGAGCCAGGAGCCATGATAAAAGCTTTGTTTGTTTGCTATTATACCGTAGAGCTGCCCTTAGACAGTTTGTCCTTTCATCAGCATCTTGCCGTACATCCCGTACCCACTTGAGTGCTGCAGTTTGACGTTTTGTTTCCGACAAAACAAATAAGATCTGTATTAAATCACCACAAACAAACAAACAAACATGCCAACATCTCCACTTTTTGTTTGCCTTTATCTTTCTCGTTTCCTCTCCTCTCTTTCGGAACCTGCTAGATCCTGATTGAGAGCAAAGCCTGTAATAATACGAGGCAAAGCCTGTGTTTTTCATGTAGGTACTGTACATAGCACAGCAGTTAATGTGTTTTTCATGTAGGTACTGTACATAGCACAGCAGTTAATGTGTTTTTCATGTAGGTACTGTACATAGCACAGCAGTTAATGTGTTTTTCATGTAGGTACTGTACATAGTAAAGCAGTTAATGTGTTTTTCATGTAGGTACTGTACATAGCACAGCAGTTAATGTGTTTTTCATGTAGGTACTGTACATAGCACAGCAGTTAATGTGTTTTTCATGTAGGTACTGTACATAGCACAGCAGTTAATGTGTTTTTCATGTAGGTACTGTACATAGCACAGCAGTTAATGTGTTTTTCATGTAGGTACTGTACATAGCACAGCAGTTAATGTGTTTTTCATGTAGGTACTGTACATAGTAAAGCAGTTCATTGTGTTTTTCATGTAGGTACTGTACATAGTAAAGCAGTTGATTGTGTTTTTCATGTAGGTACTGTACATAGCACAGCAGTTAATGTGTTTTTCATGTAGGTACTGTACATAGTAAAGCAGTTCATTGTGTTTTTCATGTAGGTACTGTACATAGTAAAGTAGTTCAATGTGTTTTTCATGTAGGTACTGTACATAGTAAAGTAGTTCAATGTGTTTTTCATGTAGGTACTGTACATAGTAAAGTAGTTCATTGTGTTATTCATGTAGGTACTGTACATAGCACAGCAGTTAATGTGTTTTTCATGTAGGTACTGTACATAGCACAGCAGTTAATGTGTTTTTCATGTAGGTACTGTACATAGCACAGCAGTTAATGTGTTTTTCATGTAGGTACTGTACATAGTAAAGCAGTTAATGTGTTTTTCATGTAGGTACTGTACATAGCACAGCAGTTAATGTGTTTTTCATGTAGGTACTGTACATAGTAAAGCAGTTAATGTGTTTTTCATGTAGGTACTGTACATAGCACAGCAGTTCATTGTGTTTTTCATGTAGGTACTGTACATAGCACAGCAGTTAATGTGTTTTTCATGTAGGTACTGTACATAGCACAGCAGTTAATGTGTTTTTCATGTAGGTACTGTACATAGCACAGCAGTTAATGTGTTTTTCATGTAGGTACTGTACATAGCACAGCAGTTCATTGTGTTTTTCATGTAGGTACTGTACATAGCACAGCAGTTAATGTGTTTTTCATGTAGGTACTGTACATAGCACAGCAGTTAATGTGTTTTCCATGTAGGTACTGTACATAGTAAAGCAGTTCATTGTGTTATTCATGTAGGTACTGTACATAGCACAGCAGTAAATGTGTTTTTCATGTAGGTACTGTACATAGTAAAGCAGTTCATTGTGTTTTTCATGTAGGTACTGTACATAGTAAAGCAGTTCATTGTGTTTTTTATGTAGGTACTGTACATAGCACAGCAGTTAATGTGTTTTTCATGTAGGTACTGTACATAGTAAAGCAGTTCATTGTGTTATTCATGTAGGTACTGTACATAGTAAAGCAGTTCATTGTGTTTTTCATGTAGGTACTGCACATAGCACAGCAGTTAATGTGTTATTCATGTAGGTACTGTACATAGCACAGCAGTTAATGTGTTTTTCATGTAGGTACTGTACATAGCACAGCAGTTAATGTGTTTTTCATGTAGGTACTGTACATAGTAAAGCAGTTCATTGTGTTATTCATGTAGGTACTGTACATAGCACAGCAGTTAATGTGTTTTTCATGTAGGTACTGTACATAGTAAAGCAGTTCATTGTGTTTTTCATGTAGGTACTGCACATAGCACAGCAGTTAATGTGTTTTTCATGTAGGTACTGTACATAGTAAAGCAGTTCATTGTGTTTTTCATGTAGGTACTGCACATAGCACAGCAGTTCATTGTGTTTTTCATGTAGGTACTGTACATAGTAAAGCAGTTCATTGTGTTTTTCATGTAGGTACTGCACATAGCACAGCAGTTCATTGTGTTTTTCATGTAGGTACTGCACATAGCACAGCAGTTCATTGTGTTTTTCATGTAGGTACTGCACATAGCACAGCAGTTAATGTGTTTTTCATGTAGGTACTGTACATAGCACAGCAGTTAATGTGTTTTTCATGTAGGTACTGTACATAGCACAGCAGTTAATGTGTTTTTCATGTAGGTACTGTACATAGTAAAGCAGTTCATTGTGTTTTTCATGTAGGTACTGTACATAGCACAGCAGTTCATATGTTTTTCATGTAGGTACTGTACATAGCACAGCAGTTAGTGTTTTTCATGTAGGTACTGTACATAGCACAGCAGTTAGTGTTTTTCATGTAGGTACTGTACATAGCACAGCAGTTCATTGTGTTTTTCATGTAGGTACTGTACATACGTAGCACAGCAGTTAATGTGTTTTTCATGTAGGTACTGTACATAGTAAAGCAGTTCATTGTGTTATTCATGTAGGTACTGTACATAGCACAGCAGTTAATGTGTTTTTCATGTAGGTACTGTACATAGTAAAGCAGTTAATGTGTTTTTCATGTAGGTACTGTACATAGTAAAGCAGTTAATGTGTTTTTCATGTGCTTTATACTTGAAAAGATAACCACTTACAGTAAGCCCTCTGTAGCTTTTCAATTATTACTTAACTTAAGACCTGGAGGCGTGGTCAATGCTCTTTTGCCACTCAGAATAGCCAAATGGCATTGATCACGCCTCCAGGTCTTAAGTTAAGTAATAAGACCTGGTATTAAGACACACAAAATACAGCCCTTAGAATATCAGACTATATTATTATCGTTGGATAGGATTTTGTCCAACAATTCCATATTGATGTGGCGACCATAGGAGACTTAACAGGCAAACGTTGATCAAAATAACAATTATTTTACACTCTGATTGTGTAGAGTCTAGTTAGTAGTATTGTGTTATGTATTGGTTATTTTCTCAGCTGCTGCTTACTATAGTCATGGCTGCCAGTTCCCACCTGATGTTGTGTGGGAGCTCTGACTGCTCCAGACTGTGCTGGTCTAGCCTACATAATGTTGCTCAATCGACGCTCCCAGCCTGTGGAGCGGTGCGCTCTGTTATGATATCATTAATGTTCCATCCTGTGATTAATCTCCGTCCTGGCGACGTAGACCTCCGTTTATGCCGCTCGGATTGTTAAACATGGTCCTTGACTCCTTACCAGAACATTTAGCTAACCTGACTCCGCACGCTGGTGGCAGCAGTGAGTTCCTCCTCCTGCTCCCATCTAGTCTCTCTCAGGCAGAGATGATGCACTCCGAACAAAATCTGATCGGAGCAATATGCGGCCGTATGTGGCCGCTAGAGGCGGATCAACGTGAGACTGCTGACGTATTGAAGCTGTGCCACAGCGCAAATGTAAACACAACCTAACAAGACTACAACTCGAAAGTATTATGAAGATATCAGATTTTTCGTCCCGCTGCTTCAGGTTCATCGTTTCTGCTTGAGAGAGACCAGATGCAGGCAGGAGGAGGGAACTGGTGAACTCAATACTGCCACCATCTGGCATAGTCAGATTAACATTTAGCAGCATGGCACAAGACAACACATAACTCAAATCCTTGACTAAAAGGGACATTTCACCCATTTTGCAACCGGATCTTATAGTTTAATGATGTTTGGGAGACAAGTAACACTTTCCTGGAGGTTTTTAATGTGGGTAATAATATGCGTTTTATTTTTTAGATGTTTTAGTATTTCAACGTGTCTGTGATGTCACGGACACTGGTCTCACTAACTTCCTGGACTACATGTTGTCTCAGTAAGACAGCCCTCCCCCTTCCCACAACGTGGGGTGAGTGCAGCAAAGCATTATGGTAATTTGAATCCATTCATCCACCCACCCATCTAATTCTAATTGCTCCGCCTCCTGCTGGTGCTGCTTGGTGATTGGTGGACAGCCACCCATGCTGAGATAGATAACTGCTATTGATTGGCCACAACTAATCCCCGCTAATTGTCACAAATGGCAAAACAAAAAAAACGCAGCCTTGCCCTTATCGCTATAATGGAACGTCTACATTATCTTTCACTTACAGTAAATGGCAGCGATACATTTGTGGTTTGATGCATTGACGATTGTATAGTCGTTGTCAAGGTTCCACTGTGAACAATACGCACGCACGCACGCACACACACACACACACACACACACACTTAAAACTATTAAGTGGGCACAAGGCCACAGACTGGTCTTAATGGGCGCCGATATGCCCATGCTGGAACAGCGGGCACATCTGTGTGGGGCTCAATCAACACTGAGAGAATCACTAAGCGAACGGAACGGAATTGTGTGATGATAATAATATAATATAATTGGCTCCAGACAAACCAAAGTGTGTCGCATTAATTGTCAGTTGACTATACTTCCACAATGGATGCAGATGCACAATGTTGTTTAATAAGGAATCAATCAATGTTGCACCGGGGGGTGATAGAAATTAGATTTAAAAAAGGGAGGTGCATATAATGACTGCTGTGTGTGTCTGTGTGTGCGTGTGTGTGTGTGTGTGTGTGTGTGTGTGTGTGTGTGTGTGTGTGTGTGTGTGTGTGTGCGTGTGCGTGTGCATGAGGAACAGTGTGTGCGTCGGTGTGTTTGTGTCCGGGCTGTACACGCAGCAGATGGAGTGGGGAATTTAGAATTGCCAAGAGAAGCGCGGGGTAATGAAGTACGTGCTACTTCATTTGATTTATCTCTAACAACCGCTGAGAATTAACCTCATGCACACAGAAAAACCCTGTATTGATTCATTACGACTTCTTGTTGAAGAAGCCCCAAACTAGAACGGTAGTTTGTTTTGCCAGCCCCACAAACAATGATTCTCTCAACGTGTTTCAATATGTGTTTTATCCTCTAAGCTTTAGTCCTATAGGAGTTCCACCATGCAGTGCCTTTTCAATGGAAACAATAACATCCTGTTGCACGTTTCAAAAATGATCTCAATCCCGTTCAGAAGAGCTTAAGTTAAGTTTTTTCTTATTAAACGGACATATTGCCGCTGTTGGGTGGAAAGCTTATTATGTCCAAACGGTTCCTCTTTTTTATTACTTTAAAAAGAACAAAGGTAAGACATGCGCAGACCAATAGGGTTTGAGGTAGGTTGTCGGTCTAATGACATTCGGACCAATACGGTTTACATACACACATAAAACAAAACACACACACACACACGTGCACACGCACACACACACACACACACACACACACACACACACACACGTGCACACGCACACACACACACACACACACACACACACACACACACACACACACACACACAGTGGTAGAGGTGAAATAAAGGCATTTTTAAGTGCCATCTCTGCCTACATCCGTAATGCGAGATACTTCACACCAATATTTTAATCAAAACTATAGTCATACTGTATACTGTGTACTGCACAAGTCGATGCCTTGATTTATTTGCTGTGGAACTGCTCAGAACAAAATCTACCTCATTCCGAAAAAAAAAAAAAAATGCATTGCTTTATCGCCTTGTAATGAATGTACTCACGACACGAACAACAGAAACTAAGAACATTTATTTTTTTGGAAGGCATAACAGGAGCTTAGTCGGGTGTGTGCGAGAGATAGAGGAACCAGCAGGGAGAGAATGAGGAAGAACGTGTGTGTGTGTGTGTGTGTGTGTGTGTGTGTGTGTGTGTGTGTGTGTGTGTGTGTGTGTGTGTGTGTGTGTGTGTGCGTGCGTGCGTGTGTGCCTCCGTGCCTGCGTGCATGCGTACGTGCCTATAAAGTGAAATCCTATGTTAATTTAACTCTTAAAAGCGTACAATGTTTTGTAACCAAAATGTGTTCACTCTCTGAAATGCAAAAGCATAAATTAACAGAGAGGTGTGTACTGTATGTGCGTGTGCGCCGTGTATGTGCGTGTGTGCGGAAGTTTGTATATGTGCCGTGCGTGCGCGGAGGTTTGTATGTGCCGTGCGTTGCGCGCCGTGTGTGCACGTGAGATGGACAGCCTTCACCAGACACCAGGGATCGGGTGGGAGTGAGTCTGGCAGGTCCTCTGACTGCTCTGAATCAACAGTAAGCCGTAATGAACCGAACAGGTGGCCGTGCCATTTTTAATTCTCGCCTAAACGCGTGTCCTCGGCTACTGTAGCTGTTTGCTAAAATATTCACAGCCTCCTGTTGGGGGTTATATGTTATTTTGCAACCGGTGGTCCGGGGACCATCCAGTGGTCCTTGAGGGAGTTCCAGGTGGTCCCCAGCTATAAATGATGGAGAGTTGCTGGTAACCAAATGGACCCTTATAGGTCGTTAACTCTTGAGAGTGTTGGTTTCATTTTACACTCTGTGTGTTACATTATTAGTGTGGTTGCCCTAACAGGGCAACCAGACTATTGTTATTGTAAATGAGCGATATTTTGCCGCACTACTCCTCCCACAGTTTTTGCCGCACACACTCGAGCCATATGTCAAATTGACCGGCTTCATCGGGAATCGTGTGCTTGTGTTTTGCTAAGAGATCCGTTGTATAGTTTAATTGATATTAATTAATTAGTTCTCCATAGACTTATAATGGGGAAATCGAAGACTAAATGTAAGTATTTTTTTCCATTGGAGACCGCAAGCGCCATATTTACAAGACTTGTAAAATGACACAAATCACGAACGGAATGTCCAATCCATCCCGAATTTGAATCAGATGTCCGGGGTGGTTCAATCAACCAAGTTCTAAAAGCAATTCCATTTTCATCCATAGGGGGCGCCGCAAATGCAAAAACATGAATTTTGGGGGTTAAATCCCCTCCAAATTACATACGCATGATCACAGGGGTGACGCGACATTGTAATTGGCTGTCAATATTAGTGGGAGGGGCATATGTAAGCCACTGCGGCAACCACACTCTAGTTTGGGTCTGAGACGCTAAATGTCATCAAATGGTGGTTCTGTGGCTCAAATGCCGAATAAATAATGGACCTTGATATGAAAAGGGTTTGACATTGCGCAAAAAATAAGGATTACGGTCAGATATACTAAATGTGGATGCCGTGTAAATTCAGTAATTCTGCGGGTGATTACATGCAGTTTAATACCCATAATAAGCAAATCTCCGGCTATGTAGAGAGGCCCAAAATGTACCAACTCAACTTAATATGCGTGGCTGCTTCCTACCTCAGTCCCACCATTTATTGGCAAAAAAAACATTTACATTGCCACAGCACCTGATTGGGAGTCTGTTTCATAAAAACCTCCCACAAACGGTGGGTTATATTTGCCCCTTTGTTAGCCTAGCAGAGACCAAGGACTATTAATTAAAGACAGGAAGTGAAGAGAGTTGAGCGCAGTTGAGACCAAGGAAGCTGAACGTGGAAGTGTTGGCTGCATATAGCCCATTGCGCATGTTTCTTTCCTTCCAGGGAGCAACATGGAGTCCACCGTACGGTCTTCGCTTCCTAACCTTATTTGATTAACCTTGGCAGAGACATCAGACCGGGCTCAGGAAGTGCAGTCAAAAGACAGCCGAGTGAATCCTTTTCAGCCGAAAACATGTTTTTGTTATAAAAGTATTTTCTTGTGATGCTTTAAGGACATCCGTTAGCGAGGCCAAACTGTACTTGTTTAATGCAGTGCGCCGGGCATATAATTTTTTTTTAATCGTCAAATATTCATCAAAACTCCTTATTATTTATTACATTATGTGTATTTCATTTTTTTGTTGTTCTCTAGAAGAGGACAAGTATTGTGCATTTGCACATTGTTTGGTGGCCGGTTGGTAACCTGTAGTTGACAGACTGGGGCGCTGAGGCGTGCTCCTGCCCCAGAGCAGCTACACAGCTCCCTGAAGTAGCAAAGCTTGTCTCATGGAGTCATCGGTGATTCCATGTGAGCCCCATCGATGAGCACAATGTGCTGGAAAACACCATACTCTTAACTTAAAAGTAAAAGTATCAATAGTGCAACTCTGTTACTGTAGATATGACATATTGTGAGCTTGTATATCGGCTATCAGCCGAAATGTACTGTGTATATATAGGGTCAAAGTGGTTAATGTATTTTTTTAAATAATAATCTAAAGCTACAAAGTAAATAAAGTTTTCAAACCAGTAACACGCCCTGAGGGCGAGAAGGTCACATGCATGCATCCGCCTGGGTGACGGCAGACTGCTGGGCGAGCGCTGGCGCATTGGCATGGGGGGGGGGGGGGGGGGGTCAGATCAACATATGGAATGAATTCTGTACTGGCCATAATGCATGGACTGGAGTGTGTCTTCATTGAGTGTACAGGGTTTGATGAGGTCAGATCAAAATATGGAATGTCAGAACAGGTCAGCTCCATATATGGAGATCTAAGGGTGCAGGCAGCGGGGTCAGATCAAGATATGGAATGAATTCTGTATATGGAGCGTCACGAGGCGCGTGACGGACGGACGGACGGACCAACTGACAGGTTTTGCAGGTGTTCATAGTAAACTGCAACCTAAATGCAGTGATGTAAACATATTATAATATAAATATTTGGATCCGAGATGTATAGTGGAAGTAGAAGTAAAAGTATTGGAAATTAGAAATACCTCAAGGGAAAATACCTCAACATTTTAAGCACCACCGACCAAGTCAAAGCTATGACTTAGATCAGTGGTTCCCAAAGTGGGGTCCTTGAGGGAGTTCCACAGGGTCCCCAGCTAAATGATAGCTTGGAACCAAATGGACCCTTATGGGTCCGTAACTCTGAGGGTGTATACACATGGAACCAAATGGACCTGTCCCATCTGTACACTCTCAGAGTTAAATTAACATTGATTTTACAATATAAATTGGGGGTCCCAGAGATAGAAATGCTATTAAATGCGGGTCCGTAAACTGGGAGGTCCTTGAAATTATACGGGTTGTGAATCACTGCTGGAGCCGTAAAAATCTTCTCTTATATATGGGGGTCTTCTCTTATGTCTTTTCAAATGGGGGTCCGCGGGTTCCTTGACATGAAAAAGTTTGGGAACCCCTGCCTTAGATTACTCGACAGACTTCAGTGCCAACGGGCAGAACGCTACTCCAAATAATGTCAACAAGTCCTTTGCATCCGTTCTGTAGCAGTAGTGCTCAACCCCATGCAGCAACACGCTGTGAGAACCTGTGGGTCAAATCTAAAGTGCAATAAACATGCCTCACCCATTTAGACCCGACATCGAAATGTCAAAACCGTCTTCTAAATCATGAGTTCTCTGAAATATAATGTTTTTATATCAGTGGTTCTCAATATTTCATGTCAAGGACCCCCAGAATGATATGTATTATTATGTTAAAAACGTTCGCTCTGAAAGAATATATTCAAAGATTTGCACTACATTTTCATGATTTTTTCAAAAATAGCAAACCTACAAGCTCGTAGCGCGCTGTGAGCGTGTAGATCTGCTATTTTTCAATAGCTAAAGTATAACATGGCCAAAATGGCCTAATCTCTGGAATGGAATGAATTCCCCTTGAAATGCAAGCATCAGCACTGCATATACCCGTTTACAATTACAACCACCTAGGTCAAAGTTTAAGTAACATTACAATCACTATAGCAAACGCTATTGCTGTGTTGCAAATTAGAAAAGGGAATATCCGCGCTCTCTTGAGTAGTTTTGAGTAGTTTAGTTATTTATTTTTCAAAATACAGCAGCAGTATATCTCTAGAGAAGATTCCGGCACGTCTGCCCTCCTTCTGTCTTTGCAAATTAACAATAACATATTGCAAATGTTTCAACCGGATCCAAGCACCTTGACTTCCAAGTATTAAACGTGGGAAAAATTATAAGAATACAACAATATAAATAGTGGATTTGCTTCTTTGGCTTGACTGGCAATGTGCACAAGAAATCTTATGGCGCTGATCTATCCATCTGTCTACCATCCATCTGTCTACTGAGCAACCTTCCTTCCTACTCCTCTCACCTATGGTCATGAACAGGGGCAGCCTTAAGGATCGGGAGGCCCCGTTCATGACTTCCTAATTTTAATTATTCATAATTATAAAAAATAAATTAACCCTTTTACTGCTGCCATTTATTGAGAAATTAGGACCTAATTCATGCCAGCATTTTTTTAATTTGAGCTCTTATTTTGAAAAGCCACATTTTGCCTCAACCGGAAGTGAGCTTATCCCTGCCAGCTTTACGTTGCCAAGACAACCTTTGTTTACATAATCGAATCAATGCCGGTACATATAGCACTGCACAACGTCGGCTCTGTGCCGTCAAAGAAACGCTGGTTTGACCAAAAATGCCATCTGGGACAAGGAATAGGAGATACAGGCGATTGAAAGAAACGGATAGAATGGATTCTTATGGCGACCGCGATCTAATCTGAACGATCCAGTGCAGTGCTAACAACATTGCTAGCTAACCGGCTAACGTGAGTAGCATTATGGCTCGATCGATCATATGCACTATAAAAGTATAATTGCCGAAGGGCTACGGCAATGGCAGCAAGGTGTATTATCAAATTGAGGCTTTGATTGCCGAAGGGCTTCGGCAATGGCAGGAAGACGGTTAAGGCTCGAGTGTGGGGTCATGACCGAAAGAATTAAGGTCGCAAATACAAGCGGCCCGAAATGAGTTTTCTCCGACGGGTGGCTGCAGGCATCTCCCTTAGAGATAGGGTGAGAAGTTCAGTCACACGAGAGGGACTCGGAGTAGAGTCGCTGCTTCTTCGCTTGGAAAGGAGCCAAGGTGGTTTGGGGCGTCTTGTTCGGATTACCCTGGAACAGACCTATGCTTTCTATGGCATAGGGTTAGCTCCCGGCAGAAACTAGACGCACCTGCAGCAGATGAGCCTGATTAATTAGAGAGACACAGAGAGAGAGAGAGAGAGGAGTGTGTGTATGCGTGATTGCGTGATTGCGTGTGTGCGTGTGCGCATGTGTGTCAATTGAAAACGGCTGCAGACCATCAGTAATTAGGAGATCTAGAGAGAGACCCGTTCGCGCTACTGTATGACCACAATTGAGGTTTTTTTCTTCCTGGAAATAAAAATGTCTGGGTTTACGAGGGTAGGTTAGGATGCCTTTCGGGCGTCTCCCTATATGGAGGTCCGCAGGGAGGAGACCCCGGGGCAGTCCAAGGCGCAGTTGGAGGAAACACATCGACTCACTGGCCTTGGAAAGCCTCGGGATCCCCCAGGAGGAAGTCACTAATGTTGCTCTGGAGAGGGAAATCTGGTGGAGCTGTTGCCCCCGCGACCCGACTACGGATAAGCGGTTGAAGATGGATGGATGGATGGATGATCTATCCATGGATGGATGATCTATCCATCGCTCACACACACGCACGGACGGATAGACAGTATCTGAACTGAACCTCTTATACACGGCATCGGCTAGGCTCCCACGGAGCCACGCCATGAAAAGAGCATTTTTCACAGAATGAATGATTTAGCATCGGGGGAAGACTCAATTATTATTGGAATTTCTATTCAATTCAGTGTGGTTCCAATATGCAAAATAAAGATCCCGGGCTTTTATTATTCGCTACACTAAACGAGAGAGATGTCCCCAAAAACGACGAACAGAGAATAATGTGGAGGCTGTGATGAGGTTTCTGAAAGGACAAGCAAAGTCACACAGTTTATTATTGTGGGGCGGTGTGCGAATTCTATACACCATTAAGGCAAGATGTTGCTCTTTGGGAAGGTAGAGAAAGAGAGAGAGAGAGAGAGAGAGAGAGAGAGAGAGAGAGAGAGAGAGAGAGAGAGAGAGAGAGATGCGGTGTGGTGTGGCAGTGTCGTGGCAGTGTTGGCAAGGTAATGGGCCATGCTGTTTATTTACATCAGGGGGGAATCTGCGAAGGAAATGGACTATTAGTCAACTCTGCAAACGGGAACAATTGTGTCATCTGCATGGTTGCATCAAGCTGGCCAGGGGCAGGGCACAGTGTGTGCGTGTGTGTGTGTGCAGTGTGCGTGTGTGTGTGTGTATTGGAATTAGCAGTGACACTAGCCAGGAATGGCATATAGCTTCGTTCTTCAGCTTGCTGCTATCAGCAAGTGGCTCCCATGTCTCTCTGTGTGTGCGTGTGCGTGCAAACATGTGAGCTGTATGCATACTGAAGATTTGTATGCATTTGAAAACTTGTGAAATGGGATATTTGGCAAAATGAGTACTTTCTACTTTTGGTACTTTAAGTACATGTTGATGCCAACAATACTTTAGTACTTTTACTCGTTTTGATTTCCTGACCTTTACTTGTAACGGGATACTTCTACATTGCATTATTGATATTTTTACTTAGGTACAAATCACACCATCATCATACATCATCTCATTCCTGCAAATTGAATTTGTACTTTTTTTTCCCACCACTGCCACTTACACCAGCGGTTCCCAAAGTGGGGACCACTCAGGGAACCCCAGGGGTCCCTGAGGGAGTTCCAGGGGGTTCCAGGTTGAGAATCACTGCTAGAGCCGTAAAGATCTTCTCTTATGGGGCTCCCTGGCATATCTTTTCAAATGGGGGTTCGCAGGGCTAATTAGTGTCAATTTGACCTGAAAAAGTTTGGGAACCAACTGACTTACACTTAAGGAACTGAAAACTCTCTCCACCTCCTACCGCATACGGTACAGATTAACACTTTCATAGTTTCAGAAACTATACAATACGACACAGACAACAATACCTGCATGAGGACTCAACTCAATAGGCTGACACATAAGCACACACACACGCAAACAAACAAGCTATAAGGGTGAATACCTGGTCTGCGACAGCGCGGGCCAATTTGTCCATCCGGGAGCCAGCCTCGGCGATCTTCTTAGCCGCATTGATGACATCTGAGGAATTCTTCAAGGGGCCTTTACCTCTGGCAACGTGCGTACGGAATGACAACAGAGAGAGAGACTGTGAGATATATCTGTGCTGTGGGGAGGAACTCCAAAATGTTCATTTTTCAAGAAATGAAAAATATTCTTTCAGGAAATTAAGAAAACATTATAATTTTTAAAACAAAGCAATACAGCCTCATCAAAGTTGGTGTGACTTTATATATTGTCAATTACTTCCATGAGAGGGGGAGAGGTGGTGGAGTTAGCTGCTTTAGCAGACATTTTGAGGGTCCAATGGAGTTAAGAGGTTTTGTCCAAAGCACTTTTTACTATACTTTACATTGGTTCAATATTTTCGAAACAACACGCAGACGTAAAGGTTATTCAATAGCACTGATTTATGCAAAACAAAAATCAAAAACCTCAAAAATGGAGTTATGAGGTTTCCTCCCGACAGCAATGAATGCTGCAAGGGTCTTCATTATTATTATTATTATTTTTTTTTTAAGATATTTTTTTGCGGCTTACGCCTTTATTGATTTTTTTAAGGGATAGAAAGTAGGCTGACAGGAAACGGGAGAGAGATGGGGGGATGACATGCGGTAAAGGCCGTGTCGGGTCCGGGAGTCGAACCCGCGGCACACCGTGACTGGATCACCAGTCCGGTGCCCAGACCGTTACGCTACGGCCTGGGCCAGGGTCTTCATTATTAACACGACTTCCGTGTATAAACACATGTAGGAAGTAATGGACCCTTTTCTTATAGCAGACATTTTGACAGATAAACACGGCCGAAGGTAATAAGGATAATAATTGTAGGGCGTGTGTTTCATTTAGGTGAGTTAATCTATTTAGACCTGAGGACGATTCTACTTAATGCCTTCTAAAACTTTTCTGAAGTTATCTAAAAATGTTTCGTCAGTCGTGTCATGTCATGTCAAGGACCTCCAAAATTATATGTAATTGGCCGCTGACCCCCATCTGAAAATATGTAGTTCCACGGACCCCCCCCCCCCCCAATGTAGCGCAATAAGCTACATTGTGTGTGTACAGTGTGTGTGTGCGCGAGCACGCCGTTTGTAAGCCTGGGTTTCACTCCAAAGCCATGAGAACTTAGTGGCTGCATGTAGTACAAGAGGTAATTGTGAACTTCGTTGTGAACTTTGTATTTGTTATGATGATACTATGAAACCAGCGGACATTTGTATGTATGTGCACCGCAAATATGTCCGGGCAGAACGAACAACTCAGAACACAATAGTTCTGCCTTAGAGAATTTTGGTTCCTACCTAACTACTGCGCTGAAACTGACAGAGGCAGTTATAGCGGACCCCCGCAGGTAATAATAATCAGCTGGTAATGAATTGATTTAATCAATTCTTGTTTCACAATGAGAGCAAAGAATTGCCTCGCAACATGAAAATGTTTTATTTTCTTGTTGTGTTGCGTTTCTAGCACGTTGTATAATGTTACAATATCACACGAGAGGGTGTGCTTTGCTATCATTATTGGCACTCCGGTGAGGCTCAACGCGGATGCTTCAAACCGCATCCCTGCTGTTGTGACAACAACAATGGTGGTATTAAGCACACCCCCTTGTGTAATAATATCGCTTAAATAATTAATGCTATGACATTCAGTTGCGTTTATATCCTCATATCCCTGCTGTGAAAAAAAGGGTGTGTTTATTTTGATCGACTGCAATGTTTTGCCTATCATTTTGATATTAAACCCTGCTAGTGTCTCACATTTGTGACCGTTTCTGACCGTGGCTAAGTCATTGACATTTTCTTAATTTTTGTCATATGAAAGCAGTGAATCATAGCTTCAAATTAACATATCGGTTGTTCAGTTTGACAAACCCGTTTTGGAGATATGGCTTATAGAGTAATGTCTTGCAGAAAACAGGCTTGAAATGTTGACTTCTGTGGACTCTAACATTACACCTAGCTACATGTTTAAGCATTTATTTCATATTTACATGTCGATTTCAGCTCTGGCACTTATTTCAGACAAATAAAAATAAGTTTTTCTCCTGCGATGTCAGGCTCTCAGTCAAATCTGGTCACAAAATACTGATAATTTGACATACTCAAGTAAAGTATGAATACCTCAAAATTGTACCCAAGTTGTAAGTATACCAGACATGTAAGTACGCCAGACATGCACTGCATACTGCAGAGCCCAGATGGAATGAGACCGAGAGGAAAAGCTGTTGGCCTTTTGCAAACATTAACCCACAAGATGGCAAATGACCCTGGATGGATCCAACGCTGTGTTCCAAACTTCCGATCCAAATGAACCTGAATCTATGCCAGACCACCGCGGTTTCTCTGTATTTGTGCTTGCAGCCAACTTTGCCAAAACGATAAATCTCTGGTATATGGTGTATTTTATTTGCCTCTTTTTTTGCATCCATCGCGTTAGCCTCGCAGTGGCTCTCATGGTGTGTGTAGTCATCGAATATGATCCAAAATATCCATGCGCACGCACGCGATCTAAAGCATTTTAGGGCTCAGATTGAGATAAAGGACCATGTTTATGCTTAATAAAACACTAATTTGAGGTTGCGCTATGCATATTAATAGTTTGAGCGGCAGCCAAGGCTCACTCACGGCCATGCGTGAGCAAGCCTGGTGCGATGATGGAGAGAAATCACTTCTGGGTCGGGCAGATGTGGCTCTGATCGGTCTCAAAATAATCCAGATTATTTTCATAGATCTTGATGAAGCAATAATAATGTGACCGTCAATGACTGTCACTTTTGTTTTGTGTATTTCGAATGTTTTCTTTTTTGAAAAAGAAAACGTGAAAATGTGGTACAAATCTTTTGTGCCAGAACGTTTATTACTCAAATCTTTGCTTCTGGGTTTGTGTGTGTGTGGGGGGGGGGGGGCAGGGGGGCAGGGGGGGGTCCCTGGAACAACATATTTTCAGATAGGGGGGGGGGGGGGGGTCGGCGACGGCCGGCCAATTACATATCATTTTTGGGGGTCCTTGCCATGACATTGTTTGAAAACCACTGACAGAAACAGAACACTTTTTAGACGCCATTTTCTTTTAGAATCGGCCTCAGGTCTAATTCATACTTCATTCGGTGTCGTAACGTGGAAAGTAGCAAGCGTGTGAGCTCACGATGCGTCGCATATATCGTCGCCATGCGACGACGACGCGAGAAATAAGAAGAAGAAAAAAGACTTGGCTCTTCTAACTTCTTCGGTCGGGTAGGACAAATTCTCTACAAGACAAGACAGACAGCTTTTATCCATTATCCTCAGACACAACGATGAGACATGCATCAATCAACCATGTATTGCTTTCACCTAGAGAGCAAATGGCTCTCTAACAATAAAAGGCTTTTAGGGAGGAGAGCGCTGGCACTCTAGAGTGTCACTTTCTTTTCTCCCAAACACATTCTTTCGTGTACCTGGTGAAGTCGGTCATCTCCATCATGATCATGCACATCTGCTTGGCCAGCACGATGATGTCGTTGCCGTTGTCGTCCCACTTGGCCACCTCCGCGTCCAGCTTGCACTTCTCCTGCCGGAAGCTCTCCACCTGCTCCGCGATCTTGGCCTTCTCCTCCTGGGGCAGCTGGGCCATGATGGCCTGTAGGGGGCGACAGAGGGTTATTTACAGCTGGGCCATGATGGCCTGTAGGGGGCGACAGAGGGTTATTTACAGCTGGGCCATGATGGCCTGTAGGGGGTTGACAGAGGGTTATTTACAGCTGGGCCATGATGGCCTGTAGGGGGCGACAGAGGGTTATTTACAGCTGGGCCATGATGGCCTGTAGGGGGTTGACAGAGGGTTATTTACAGCTGGGCCATGATGGCCTGTAGGGGGCGACATAGGGATATTTACAGCTGGGCCATGATGGCCTGTAGGGGGCGACACAGGGGTAATTTACAGCTGGGCCATGATCTCCTGTAGGGGGCGACATAATTTACAGTTCAGGCAATTAGCACAGTGGTTCCCAAAGTGGGGTCCAGGGGTCCTTGAGGGAGTGGTAATACATCAAACACATAGAAATAGTCATCCTGAATCATACGCAAACTAAGAACCCCAACAGTGGAATATCTATATTTATGAAACTATGAGCGTATACAATACAGAATGCTATGTCTTACATAAAATGCTATCTAAGTTACATAAGTTGAGCCTCTGCATACGCCTGTAAGGTCGCTGAGGCTAGGGCAAGTGCTACGGGCTAAGATGGAGTCTTGAAGAGGTGGGTTTTCACAGAGGATTTGGACATCAAAGAATGATGTGAGTGCAGAGTTTACGCACAGGGAGGAGAGAAGGATGGGCTTGAGACGGCCGAGGAAGGAAGGAAGTAAGGAAGGAAGGCAGGAAGGCAGGAAGGCAGGAAGGAAGGAAGGAAGTAAGGAAGTCAATGTGTCATAATAGAGAGAGATAGATAAAGAGAGAGAGAGAGAGAGAGAGATAAGAAACTTTTTTTTCCTGACCTCTTGCTCATGCGCTCTACTTTTTTTTAAATCTGCTCACCAGTAAAATTGGACACAGAGTTTTAGAGTTTGCAGAGTGAATGGTTGTCCCTTGCCTTCAATGCTTCAAAATAAAGACCCAAACTTTTTACAATTAATGACTGCATGGGACCTTTCCTATAAACCCTGTGACATCTCGTACTTACGAAGAGAAAATCCCCCCCCCCCTCTTCATCTTCCTCCAAGAAGTGCGAATACATTTGCTCTCTCCGCGGAGGCCATTAGGGGGGCAGGGCCCAAAATGGCATAAATCTTTACGGGCAGCAAGGTCACGGGCATGCACATTTGGAACTCTGTCTGTATTATTTGGAAGATAAATGTATAATTACTTTGCTTCTTAGAAGCAGAGAATGAATAATGCATTTGTTCAGCGTTTTGTCAGGGAGGTGAGATGGAGGGAGGGGCAACCTGGCCACCATTAGGTCGATTCTATTGACTCCATGAAACGACGAGAGAGAGAGAGAGAGAGAGAGAGAGAGCGAGAGAGAGAGAGAGAGAGAGAGAGAGAGGCGGGGGAATGGGAGTGGTGGGGTGTGGGGGTGCGGTGGGGTGTTTAAAACTTTAACCATCATTTTATACTATGGCTATTGAAAAATATCAGATCTACAAGTGAAAACGTTTGAGCACCACTGATATAGAAGCATAGGTGGGTTTTTTTTCAGAACACAGTCATGTCCTGATTTACTGTAGAAGATAATCTTGTAGAATCTCTGGTCGCATAGGTGAAAACGGAGTGATGTATTCATTTCAGCAGATGCTTCGCCCCTACGGTGTTTTAAACTTCTCCTCCTGCTACGAATGACACTCCAAATATTGCCATCCTCTTAATGAAACCATTCACCTTCTCTCTCTTTCCCTCCCTATTCCCTAATCTCTCAATTTACTTCTTCTCTCTCACACAGCAAAGTTCGTGCGTGCGTGCGTGCATGTCGCCTCAGCCCTTTCCCTCGGTAGCTCGGTGTGTGACGGTAAACGAAAAACACAAAATATAGATGACTTGTCCCCCCCCCCCCCCCCCCCAAGAGCCTTAGGGAGAGATGATGCAGCGGACAAGCCAGACCAGTGACAGTACAGAGAGAGAGAGAGAGAGAGAGAGAGAGAGAGAGAGAGAGAGAGAGAGAGAGAGATCTGCCACAGCTGTTTGATCAGTGGAGACCAGATGTGAGCTGAATTGTGCACTAGTGATCACACTGTGAAGCCTCATGGCTTTGATCACCTCGGCTTTAAGACAGCCAGCATCCTGGATGACCACTGAGGGAACATGGCTGCCATGTTTGTACACTCTCCGACAGTGTTGTTTTTGACAGCAAATTTTGATTTTAGTTTTAGTCTAGGGCTGTATTTAGCATGTCTTAAGTACCAGGTCTTATTCCCTAACTTGAGTAAACTAAAGACCTGGAGGCGTGATCAATGCTCTTTGGCCACTCAGAATAGCCAAATGGCATTGATCACGCCTCCAGGTCTTTAGTTTACTCAAGTTAGGGAATAAGACCTGGTACTTAAGACACGCAAAATACAGCCCATAGTCTCTTGAATAGTTATTTAGTTTTAGTCGCATTTTTGTCACCTGGAAGACTTTTGTCTAAAATGTATTTCGCCTTGATGCCGCCGTAATGACTGTTTATACACTTGTCACGCTGCTTGTAGATCGGCTATTTTCAGCATGCAACCAATTGTAAAATGAGTCATCCTGGATCTCTTGACCACTAGTCCCTTCCTAACATTTTAGTCTAGTTTTTATTTGTTGACGAAATTGTCAGTATATTTAGTCTCAGTTTTAGTAGCATTGTTTTTATTTAGTTTCCATGTAGTTTTCGTCAGTAGAAAAAGTTAGTCGACGAACATTTTTCGTCTTGGTTGTCGACGAAATCAACGCTGCTCGAGTCCTGAGGGAACATGACATCCATGATGTCATCAATATTAAGCCCATATATGGAGATCCTTGATGTCATCAATATTGGCAGGCAACTATGACCTCAAACCTGAAACCCATTAGATCTCCATAATTATATGCATCTGACCTGTTCTGACATTCCATATGTTGATCCTTCCCCATGCACCCATCCTTCCTCTTCGATGTCTCCCTTTTGACTGATACCTGTCCATTTAAACTCTAGACGGGCCCACCCCAAAGTTATTAGTTATTATTACATGGCTTGGTTGAATGCATGATTCTGATTAGTCAATTGCTTAATTCAGCGGTGAGTTATCTCATCATAATGACCGCTCCGCTGTATGACAGACCTCTGCCTAATCAAACCCTCTGAGCACCGGCTGCACGGCTTTCGCTCCGCTTGATTTACTGCAGTTTCCAACATGACAGCCATGTAAACACACACACTCTAGTGACACACAGTGTCATGTACAGCTAAACATTGCTCTCACGAGAAATAGACGAAGCAGGACCCGAACATGGATTCTATTTGATCAACTCACTTCCTTGTTTTCCGACAGTGCTCCAGCCCTGCAGCTGGCCAGACGCAGCCAGCGCCAACTTATGGAATACTTTTTGTCTCCACCAGGCCGAAGGCATGGGGGGGAGAGTACGTTTTGCACTCCGTCCGTCCGTGTGTCCTTCCGTCCGTGTGTCCGTCCGTCCGTCCGTCCGTGAGCAGCTAATCTCGGCCACCGTTAACCCGGTCCATGCCAAATTTTGCACACACACTCCCTGGATGCCAACGATGAACCTCTGCCCCAAACTTTCCAGAACGGCCTGTTATAGCGCCACCAGGAGGCCGCTTTGTGCAAAACAAGTTTTCGCACAGTACACCTACAGATTTTGTCCAAACATCACGCAAATTGGTACACAGTCTCTCTAGAGCCATTCAACGAAACCGGTCTTTCAGATTTCTCACACTCCATCCTGATTGGTTAAGATTGGCTTCCAAAGTTCACAGGAGTGCTCAGTTTCAAACAAAATGCTGCAAATCATGAACACATCGCGTGATTTCCGTGACATTGTGCACCCACATTCCCACTAGGCCGAGGACGAAATGCCACATGAACAATTTCAACTCAGCCTCAAGGTGGCGCTATAACTGGCCAAAAAGTGTTTTTACCTCTAACTGCACGGATCTGTGCACCTGGTGGAGACCTGTGCCCAGAAGGGCACTTTTTCTAGTTTTGTTGTGTTTTGGGTCAATATTAATTTATGTTAGGTAGCCATGATAAGCGGGATAATATCTCACCTTCAGGGAGTGTAACCACCTCGGCTTCGCCTTGGTGGTTACACTCCCTGTCGGTGAATTATCTCCCGACAAAATAGCCAGATATTATCCCTTACTTAGTTCCCAAAACCATACCACTGTAAGCATTGTGACAAGACTTTCAATGATTCTAGGCCAGCTGAGGACGCACTAGCGTGTCCACACTGGAGAAAAACCCTTCCACTGCAAACTGTGCGACAAGGGATTCAGTGAGGCTGGCGGCCTGAGGAGACACCAGCGCATCCACACTGGAGAAAAACCATACCACTGTAAAGAGTGTGACAGGAGTTTCAGCCAGTTAAGTCCACACCGGAGAACAACAGTTCTGCTGTAAACTGTATGTCGTGAGATTCGGTATAAAGTTGTGCAACCTGCAGGCGCACCTGCACATTCAAACTGGATAAAGACTTTACCACTGTAAACATTGTGACAAGAGTTTCAGTAACTCAGGCAATCTGCGGACACACCAGCGTGTCCACACTGGAGAAAAACCTTTCTACTGCAAACAGTGTGACAAGAGCTTCAGCAAGTTGGGTCACCTGAAGACACACCTGCATGTCCACACTAGACAAGAGTCCTTGACGACAACAACAGTGATAATCTCCGTTGTCAAACATATCGCCATATATAGTTCAGAGCAGTGTTGATTTCGTCGACCAAAACTAAGATGAAAAATGTTCGTCCGCCAAAATACATTTTGTTTGTGTACTTTTTTTTATATATATATATATTTTTTGGCTTTTTTGGGCATGACGCCTGATGAATGGCTGAAGTGGTTAAAAGAGATCTCCCAAAAGCATACCCTATACCAAATCCAATTAACCCTAAAACACACAACCCTAAAACACACACCCATAGCAAGAAGTGTTGGTGTTCTAGGCAAAGCAAGGTATTTATTAAACTATAAGTCACTACTCACATTATACAATAAACTAATATTACCATATCTATCCTATTGTGTGGAGGTCTGGGGAAATAATTACAAAGGAAACCTCCAGCCACTTGTCATCATACAAAAGAGAGCCATAAGATTAGTGCATAAGGTAGGGTATTACGATCATACTAATGAACTGTTTTTAAGGTCAAATACATTGAAGTTTATTGATTTAGTTGAACATAAAACAGCTCTTATTATTTATAAAGTAAGAAATAGACTAATTCCTAAAACTATCTTGTCATACTTCAAGGACAGGGAAGGGGGGTATGAGTTAAGAGGAGACTTAAATTTCCAACAACCCAGTGCCAAGACCACTCGGAAGAGTATGTGTATCTCTGTCCGAGGGGTTAAGATCTGGAATGCCCTACCAGAGGAAGTCAAACACAGTAGTGACTTTTCAAAAAATTTAAAATTGCTCAAGCGAATCCTTTTGGCCAAATACAGCATACTATAGGGAAATTATGTATATGGTGGATGTTGACGTTATTGTATGATCAACTGATACTTTTTGTACAGGTTTTTGATAAGTAATTAGTGCTGTCATTATTAATAATTAATTAACTAATATTATTGTATTTATGGTAACATAAAAAAAATTGTGAACCAAATGACATTACTCAGCAACAACATAAATGATAATGATCATTGGCAATGAGGGTAACGTGAATAGGGATAATAACAACAATTATAATGTGTAATCTAACGGTTATGTAATGCTATCTCTACGGTGACACTGGGGGGGGGGGGGGGGGGGGTTTGGTGTAGGGTGGAATTCTCGTTAATGTAATGAGTATTACGTTTCATGTTCTGTTGTAAGTAGGATAGGCATTTATAAGCTTTTAGCTTCTGCCTACTCCTTTTGATCATCTTCATGTTTCGGTTTTGTTCTGTTTTCATAACGGCTTGCATTCATTGTCTTTAAATATTGTGTTTGAAACTGACTGAAGGATGATCAAATAAACTAAACTAAACTAAACTAACTAACTAACTAACTAACTAACTAACTAACTAACTAACTCTCACACACACACACACACACACACACACACACACACACACACACACACACACACACACACACACACACACACACACACACACACACACACACACACACACACACACACACACACACACACACTTAAGCATGCAATGATAGTGTGCACAGCATGGGGTGGAGGGTTGGTTGGGGTGTGTGGAGGATGAGCTGTGGGGTGGGGGGTGCAGGGCGCCGGGCGGCGTGCCAGGAATCTAAAGCACCTCGAAAGGTTTCTTCTTCTTGGCACTAAATGGTCTGTTGATTACATATTTATATGATGCATGTATAGCCGGAGAATGTAGGAGGCTTTATGCACTGCTATGATTGTAGCCTTAATCCATTTAGACCTGAGAACTGATTCTACAAAAAATATCTTCTAAATCATGTTTTTATGTCAGTGCATGGTTCTCAAACTATAAAGGACCCCGGAAATTATATGCAAAATTGGCCACCGATCCCCATCTGAAAATAATGTCGTTGAAGCGAAGATTTAAAAGCGTTCACTGGGAAAGAATAGCTATTAAAAGATTTGCACACGTTTTCACGATTAAGAGAAGAAAAAAAAAATAGCAGATCGACAAGCTTGTAGATCTGCTATTTTTCAATAGCTAAAGTTTAAAACAATGCTTCGAGTGGTTAAACGCTATACAATGTGACAGAGATGCGGCCTCAGGTCTAAATGGCTTAGTCCATGGTGGTGACGCAGGTGGTTGTGTGTGCTTGCTTATTTGCCCACGGGGAGGCAGAGAGTTGGCAGACGAACAAACATATCCATCAACCGGTGGTGGTGGTGGTGGAGGTATAAATGTATCCCCGCGAGATACGGTCTTGTTTCAGTCTCGTTGTGGGCGCCATGCCGGGCCGCCATACCTCCTTCGTTGTTACTGCATGGCCACTCAGGCAGAGAGGCTGGTTGGTCATTAGCGCATTATCTCCTCCGCAGCCTGGACCAATTGGCATGAGGCATCAATTATTCACTTAGCGCTAATCACACTGAACCAGTGTATAATATGGGAGCTGGTTGTTATCAGAGGGTTATCAGAGGGTTGCTCTTGCCTTTAAGAGCAGAATTGAAGGCTTTGGCCGCATGCAGCAACAGGTGAGGTGAGGACAGGCGAGTTGAGTTTGGTGCAGTTCAAAAATAATAATAAATAACCATTTTTTTACTGCCTGTATCAGTGCATCGCCTGCATATATACTGTGCCAGATATATATATATATATATATATATATATATATATATATATATATATATATACACACACGAGGAGAAGAAGCAGAGCTAGTTGCTATCCCAACGGGGGCCGAAGGGAAAAGAAAAGAAAAATAAATCTCTTGAAAGCCCTGTATAACAATTTGAAATTGAAATGCCTTTTTCCTTCCAAATTAAACGTCGGGGGAGTTGTGTGGAGGCGAGAGTGCGCGAGCGAGGGATTTGGTTATAGTGCCCCGATTCAATCCTTAAACGGTGGCAAAGAAAGACGAAAGAAAGAAACAAAATGAGAGAGAGAGAGCGAGAGAGAGAGAGAGAGAGAGAGAGGTTCTAAACACTAAAGACAAGGCAGAGAGCAGAAGGGTAAACACACAAGCTCAATTTGGACGTCTGGGGAGCGAACGAAGGCACTATAGGTGACCCCCCCCCCCCCCCCCCCCCCCTCTCTCTCTCGCTCTCTCTCTCTCCTTTCTCTTCTCTCCAGAATTCACTTATCCCCAAATCCCTTCTTCCCTTGCTTTACTGATAACAACAAGGAGTGCTGGCCTCGGGGAGCTTAGCACTATGTGGCAAATCCGTCCGAGAAGAGAGCGAGAGAGCAACGCGGTTGCCAATACACTCTAGCTGTGACTCGACCCCCGTCGTCTCTGTGAGGATTAGCGGGAGGGAGGTATATAGAGAGAGAGAGAGAGAGAGAGAGAGAGAGAGTGGCGTCTCGAAAAATGTCTTTAATTTGTTTCATTTGAAATAAACTGCCCCAGACACTCAGGAGTTCAATTTTATGGATGACCTATCAACAGTGTTATCCAATCACCGTGTTAAAAAAGAACATGGGGAACAGGGGGTGGCTGATCCACCACCCCCTCCCCCCCCCCCCGCCCCCCTCTCTCTCTACACGCTCTGTCTGTCGCATACAGTACATGCACAGTGCAAGTATACATGCTTTAATAATAGACAGTGACAGTGACTGCGCGTGTGCGTGTGTGTGCGTGCATGCGTGTGTACGGGGGCCTGCATGCCCTCGTGTGCTATAGCTTTGCCCGCCGTCTTTACTGCCACGGTTGTTGGAGTCTGATAAGTGCGGCTTTTTTTCCATAAGAATGAATGCAACGACAGGGAAGGCAATAAGCAAGCTGTAGCAGGAACAAAGGACCGCAGAGAGAGAGAGAGAGACAGAGAGAGAGAGAGAGGAGCCTATGCTTAGTTGTGCGCTATGATGTCGTGCACCAAAAATAGCTGATATTTCCACATGCTCACAAGTTGTAAGCTTGTAGATTGGCTACTTTCAGCTATTTCGGCATGCGACACCCATGCACAACACTATGTTGAGAGAGAGAGAGAGAGAGAGAGAGAGAGAGAGAGGGGTATAGAGGGGTATAGTATAGAAATGCCTGTAGTGTCCTGTATAATATGTGATAGCAACCCCGCTCGCCCCACTCCGGGAGGATCACGGGCTGTAAACCATGGCGTGCTTGTGTCAGCTCTAGAGAGAGAGAGAGAGAGAGAGAGAGGGGCGAGGAGGGGGGAAATGGATTATGCTTCGTCTTGTCTGTTTGAATAGAAACAGAGAGGCAACGCATTGTGTTCCTGGCATGACCGTGAGGGGGTGAATCTATCGCAGCGTTATCCTGATATGACAGCCACGGTCGGCTGGCTGGCTGACTGGCTGCATAGGCAGATCAACCCGTGGTTTACATTACAGCGAACGTATTTGTCTCGTCTGGCCCCTCTGTGTGCTGCATTATGTGTAGAAATGTATAGCCTCTGTGGGGAATGACGGCTTCTAGAGGCGTTGAAAAATGAGCCAATGTATCAGTGTGCTGTACGAGGTGCTTGAGGCCCGATGTGTGCCAGATGTGCATAGCATAGCAGTGCTGTGTATGTGTGAAGTGTGCCAGATGTGCATAGCATAGCAGTGCTGTGTGTGTGTGTGTGTGTTACAACAACACTACTCAAATCATGTGGGCTTTGAAATTTCAGGGAGAGACGTGTATAGCAGTGGTTCCAGGGGGTCCCCATAGCTAAATTATACAGTTTGGAATCAAATGGACCATCTCTGAGAGTGTACAAATGGAACCAAATGGACCCGTCTCAGAGTTAATTTAACATTGATTTTACAATATAAATTTGGGGTCTGTCATTTTAGTGAAAATAAATTGCACTGTGAATTTCACAAGGATGAATTTGCGTGAGCCCAGCAAGTTTAGAGTCTCAGAGAGAGTTTTTATTCAAGACGAGTGGCAGTGAATGGGGTGAGTATAAAAAGGAGCAAATAGAAACACATGAGCCGTTTGATGAAAAACTGGTCAACGTTTATACGCGGCTGCAGTCGTGAATAACCCTGGTGGGTCCTTTTTGGTTATATTATTTGAAATGTTGTGCATGCGCTCTCATAGTTAAATGAACACTTGTGATGTTAGAGTGTATGTATGGTATCCCTCATACTTCCGCACATCAGTTATTGTGTGGAAGTATGGGGGAGCAACTATAAAACAAACATCAACTCCATATTTCTTCTCCAAAAGAAAGCAATCCGAATTATAAATCACGCTGATTATTACACACCAACAAATCCACTTTTTATTCAGTCACACACCCTAAAATTGCATGATCTGGTAGACCTCTCAACAGCAGTTATAATGTATAAAGCACATAACAGACTGCTTCCGCCCTGTGTCCAGGAGTTGTTCGAGGCTCGAGAGAGCAGGTACAATCTCAGGGGATTCGGCATATTCAGGGGGACTAAGGCAAGAACCAACAAAAAGGTGAGATGTATAAGCGTAAGAGGTGTGAAACTATGGAACGGCTTAGACAATGAATTGAAAAAGTGCGGCTCAATTAACACATTTAAAAGAAAGTATAAATCTAAAATTATAGATAAGTATAGAACATTATAAACCTAGTATTTTTACTAAATCATATTAGTATGACAAAGTAATATAATAACCATATGATAATCATATATATAACATTCTTCTCATGTGCGACTCTGGATTCTGTGTGATCAAATCTGTCTTCTCCTGTGTATCTTTCTGTCTTCTCCTGTGTATCTTTCTGTTTTACTTTTCCTTGTGTTCTCATATATATATATATATATGGTCAGCGCGACCATATTAATCTAACATTTATTTCATATGTACATGTCGATTTCAGCTCGGACACTTATTTCAGACATGCTCTAGTATTTGAAGAGTCTGCTATTAACTCATTTTGGGGAAAAAAACAATAATAATATGTTTTTCTCCTCTGGTGAAAAGTTGGAATTTGTGTGATGATAGGCTCTCAGTCAAATCTGGTCACATATGGGGTCCAGCGTCGGAAGAGAAAATGAGGTCGAAAATATATTTTTTAAGCTGGATAAAAAATGGTTTAAATAACTTTACACGAGATATCTCGAGGTTGCCATGGATTGTGTTATCGGTGCTTCATGCCAAATGGACAGGTTGTTCCACCAAATATTTGTCCAAGCAGAGCAGCCCACTCAGAACACACCGAGTGCCAGGAATAAAGAGCCAGATAGGAACTGAGAGTCTCCCCTTTGGTGTGGTGGGTTTTGAAGACATTCTTTCAGAGCTCAGATGGCCCTGCGATGGTTCCCTGCAGTGTTCCTGGACACCCTAATGTGAAGCCAACACATGAAGGGGTTAGAGTTACGATGACACAAATGAACACTCACAGTGCAGGGGTTCTCAAAGTGGCGACCGGGGACGCCCAGGGGTCCTTGAGGGAGTTCTAGGGGGTCCCTAGCTAATTTAGAGATAGTAAGGAACCAAATGGACCCTTATGGGTCTGTAAGGGTGTTAAGAGTTAAATTAACAGTGGTTTTACAATATAAATTGGGGTACCAGAGATAGAAATGCCATTAAATCTTGACATGAATGAGTTTGAGAACCAGTATAGTATATAGCTATACAGTATAGGCTATATTCCACATCAGCTATTATTATTTTGTGAACGCTGGCATTCGACGATGGCTGCAGATGGTATGCCGTAGTACGGAAGAATAAGAACCTGACAGAGTATGCACTCAGGGCGGCCCCAACTATCACCTCGCCTCCTCAAAAACTGATCATAGATCAATAGCTATACATACAGGATCTGACTTTAACAAATTACTGATTGATATATTGTAGAAAATGAGGTGAAATGAGTGGGTTGGAGGAGAGAGAAAGAATGAAAGAAAAAGGAGTTGGCGCAGTGATTAAAACTGGAACCGTCAGGATTGGTTTCATTTGACAGAACCTGGCGTATCTCTGCTGTTGGGAAGAAAGCACCTAACTCCAAAATGTTCATATTTCATGAAAATGAAAAATATAAATTTTTCAGGAACTGAAGAAAACCTTATTATTTTTTTAAAACAATGCATCATTGGTGTTGTGACTTTATATAATTACTGTCAATTACTTCCATAAGACGGGGAGAGGCGGTGGAGTTAGCTGCTTTAGCAGACAGTTTGAGAGGGGGTGGAGTTAGCTGCTTTAACAGACAGTTTGAGAGGGGGAGAGGCGGTGGAGTTAGCTGCTTTAGCAGACAGTTTTAGAGGGGGAGAGGCGGTGGAGTTAGCTGCTTTATCAGATAGTTTGAGAGGGGGAGAGGCGGTGGAGTTAGCTGCTTTAGCAGACAGTTTGGGAGGGGGTGGAGTTAGCTGCTTTAACAGACAGTTTGAGAGGGGGAGAGGCGGTGGAGTTAGCTGCTTTAGCAGACAGTTTGAGGTAAAGGGCAGCACGGGTCCATCCGGAACCGAACACCCGAGAGCCGAAATAAAAAACCAAGCCGGTTCGGGCCCAAAATATTGACTTGTCCCTCTGGCAGGGTTGGATCCATTCCAAATTGCCGCAGGTCTCGTTCGGATCGTCTGAAATGCAGTTGCCCGAAATAACCATGAGGATCCGAGCTTCATATATTAAACCCTTCAACTTTCAAAATAGGTTTCAAAATTAGACATGCGTGCATTGTAATTATTACGTTCTAAAGTCCATATTGTAAAAAAATGAGGTGAAATGAGTGGGTTGGAGGAAAGAGAAAGAATGAAAGAAAAAGGAGTTGGCGCAGCGATTAAAACTGGAACCGTCAGAATTGGTTTCATTTGACAGAACCTGGCGTATCTCTGCTGTCGGGAAGAAAGCACCCAACTCCAAAATATACATTTTTCATGAAAATGAAAAATATACATTTTTCAGGAACTGAAGAAAACCTTATTATTTTTGCGGCCAATTAGAATGTTTCTCAGATCCGTAGCGGTTCGGTTCAGATATCACCGGTCCCGTTTTCGGACCGGGTCCAATATTATGGACCCGTGCTGCCCTCTAGTTTGAGGGTCCAATGGAGTTAAGAGGTTTTGTCCGAAGCGCTTTGTACTACTTTTCACTGGTTCCATACTTTCGAAACAACACACAGACGTAAAGGGTGTCCAATAGCACTGATTAATAGAAGAGAGAAAATCTAAAACCTAAAACCTCAAAAATGGAGTTAGGTGATTTCCTCCCGACAGCACCGCCTCCCGACTACCACCCGCCTCCTCAACAACTGCTACAGGATCTGCCTTTAAGAAATACTGATGGATATATTCTAAAAATGAGGTGACATGAGTGGGTTGGAGGAGAGAGAAAGAAAGAAAGAAAGAAAGAAAGATACTGTAGAAAGAAAGAAAGAAAGAAAGAAAGAAAGAAAGAAAGAAAGAAGAGTTGGTGCATGCAGTGATTAAACTAGTATACCGTCCAAGATTGGTTTAATTTCAGTCTCCCCTATATTTTGTTCTTTCATGACCGGATGCATTAACACCGCCCTCTGTGCGCTGGCTGTGAAGATGCCCTAGGCAGTATACCCCCCACACACACACAACTCACAGGTAGAGGCAGAGGGCCAAGTCACACTCCTCCATCCATCCGCAATCCATTCACACCACACACACACACACACACACACACACACACACACACACACACACACACACACACACACACACACACACACACACACACACACACACACACACACACACACACACACACACACACACACACACACACACACACACACACACACACACACAGAAGAGGCTCTGCTAAACTGGAGGCGAGCTAGCAAGGCACTGATACCCTCTTAATGTTCTTCAAGCCAGACCCCCAAGTGAAAAATCTGTAACGTGCTCAAAGCCCCGGAGCTCCGGTAATGACGATGGAGGCTCTGGCAAACAGCAGATATACTGTAGCTGTGTCGTACCCGATTTGTGTTTCTTGCTGCCATCTGAGAGAGGGATTTGGTAATTACTTTCTTTGTTTTGTGACCTGGTAATTGAATTGTACACCTGCCACGATCAAACAGGGTTAATTTTGAAACAAGTGTTAAGGTAATTTAAATGGATTGTCATGCTGGTTTAAGTGGAACTATAGTTGAATCATCAGCCCATAACAGACTGGTTTAAGTGGAACTATAGTTGAATCATCAGCCCATAGCAGGTGTGGCAGACAATGAGGATGATCATGCGTGTCGAGTCGACACGGTAAAAATAAATGACTGATTGAAGAGTATAGATTGATTCAGGAAAATAACTATGATGCCACAGTTCATTTCATAACTAATCAACTGGCCTTTTTTGCCTAGAGCTATTTTGATTTTAGTATTAGACCACAAGCGTTCACGCAGAATACAAAGTGTGTGTGAAGAGGAGACTTATTTGAACTCGTGGAATAAAAAGCTTTGAGGCATTAAAGCTGCTATAAGCAATAATAAGTCAACATTTTAATGTCCTTTTTTATATATATTCA
The DNA here is from genome assembly GCF_964188405.1 of Protomyctophum parallelum. Taxonomy (NCBI): domain Eukaryota; kingdom Metazoa; phylum Chordata; class Actinopteri; order Myctophiformes; family Myctophidae; genus Protomyctophum; species Protomyctophum parallelum. Next base: position 45,978,568 of record NC_139702.1, read on the forward strand.
GACAATCCCGAAAAGATATATAAAAATAATCTAGGGGCCGCAATCTGCATGCAAAGATGTTCCTAGAAGCTTTGTCATTGGTCGATTTGCCTGTCTACTTCCTGATTGGTTAGACATTTCGACCGGGTTCTTTTGACAAAGCTTCTAGGAACATCTTTGAATGCAGTTTGCGGCCCCTAGATGTGTCACAGAGACTACATTTTTTGGGAGTGTTTTACCCACTGCTGGCTGTCTGATAATACCAAAAAATAAAAAAGGTCATTAATTTTGACATATAATTGCTTAGCAGCTTTAAGGTTGCTTTCATGACATTTCTGAGACCATTCATGTTTGCTGGAAGATGCTTCTAAACTTTTATTCTTGTGCTAGTTTGATCACTTCAAATGTTCTCTTTCATCTTAAAATGCAGGGTTGACCCGAGTGGATCGGGGGGGGGGGGGGGATGGAAGCCAAAAAAACGTGATCGGGACATCAAAGTATCAATATTATATCCATATCATGATATTAGACTGGAAATTGTCTGTGATTTTGGGATATTGTACTATTGTGATATGGCATTAACGTGTTATATAATATATAAATATCGGAACGGGCTATTTTCGGTGCGCAGCAGCATTCTTTCACAGAAAAGGCCTCTATGGAATCCAAAATGACTGAAATCAGTGGTGGTTGAATCCATTGTGCACTCACCCGTGTATAGGTGTAGTTCCAGACTCTATACAGCAGTCTGTGCAGAGGAGGCTCACCCTGTAGGGTGTATAGTTACAGACTCCATACAGCAGTCTGTGAAGAGTAGACTCACCCTGTAAGGTGTATAGTTACAGACTCTATACAGCAGTCTGTGAAGAGTAGACTCACCCTGTAAGGTGTATAGTTACAGACTCCATACAGCAGTCTGTGCAGAGGAGGCTCACCCTGTAAGGTGTATAGTTACAGACTCCATACAGCAGTCTGTGAAGAGTAGACTCACCCTGTAAGGTGTATAGTTACAGACTCCATACAGCAGTCTGTGCAGAGTAGACTCACCCTGTAAGGTGTATAGTTACAGACTCCATACAGCAGTCTGTGCAGAGTAGACTCACCCTGTAAGGTGTATAGTTATAGACTCTATACAGCAGTCTGTGCAGAGGAGGCTCACCCTGTAAGGTGTATAGTTACAGACTCCATACAGCAGTCTGTGCAGAGTAGACTCACCCTGTAAGGTGTATAGTTACAGACTCCATACAGCAGTCTGTGAAGAGTAGACTCACCCTGTAAGGTGTATAGTTACAGACTCCATACAGCAGTCTGTGAAGAGTAGACTCACCCTGTAAGGTGTATAGTTACAGACTCCATACAGCAGTCTGTGAAGAGTAGACTCACCCGTGCACTTTGTCCAGCGATGAGCTGGTCGTCCTCAGTCTGGACGCTGGTCCTGCTGCGAGCGTCATAGTCCTCCTGCTCAAAGTCAGAGTCGTCCTCCAGTTCCTCAGGTGTCTGGAGGTGGGGTTATAGAGGGAGAGGGGGGGGGGGGGGGGGGTAGGGGTACAACCACATGGTTTAAATTTAGTATAGATTTTCTGTGGTCAGAGGTTTTCTGGCTCAAACAAGTGCTCTGATTTCCCTGCTGACTGTGATGTCACAGACTGCAAATCCCATATTATGACAATGGACTTTGCCAGTCCAGGGCAAAGTCCATTTGACAATGGACATGATGTAAATTACCATCCTGATGACTACAAACCAGTGACTACAAACATGACGTAAATTACCATCCTGATGACTACAAACCGCTCCAGACCGGTTAATTCACACGGCGGGTTTGGAACACAGACCAGGCTTTCCTCCGAGGTGGAAAGCCTATGGTGGAGGTTATCTTTGTCCACAACGTGGCACAATGTCACCCTTCAAGCTCCTCTGTGTAGCTGCCGTAAATTCTCCTTGTGAGATTGAACGGCGAACACATAATTCTGACACGGCTTATGACATCTAGAGATGTCCCATAATTAAAACAGTTTAGATCTAACCCTGAATAATAAATCGATCTGACCTTCACTGCAGGGTTTTCAAGTCCTTTACATCATTGTTTGTTCAAGGTTGCGGTTCGCCAGAAGTCCACTCTCACAACACCAGAGGGAGTTCGGTTAACAAACCACCACGTGCAACCCAGGTACAGCTCAAACGAGGGATTATATTAATTCCGCTCCTATGCCACAAGAATGTGGAACGTCCTACCAACAGCCATTAAGACATGTTAATCCCTAGACTTCAAAAGCGCTCTCAAAGGGCACCTACGGATGGCTGCAATTCAAAACTGGCCCCTGTAAATAAAGTCAACCACTTTCTCCTCATACTGTACATATTTTCCCCTTTTTTACTTTATACTGCATTTCCTGTTAATATAAGTGTATATTTGTACGTCAACAACAACAAAAAGGTATTTTAAGAAACGCTAAATAATACGATATAAATCATATTGTCTTATTAAACACATACTCTGATTTTGCGCTCGGTAAGTCGCTTTGAATAAGAGCTTTGTTGTGCTAAATGTCAAAATTCTACATTCTGTTTTGTCTAATTAACATCATCAATCTTATAGGACTGTAAGTGAATCGAAAAAGATTAACTGGTGTTAAATCCACATCACAACCTTTTCTCTTTATAAACAAGTAAATTACATAATTGCTGTTCAAGGTTACTACAGTAAATAACTAAATTACATGGCATTTTATTCCTGTTGCCTTTGGCCAAAAAACAGCGGCACTGCCAAGTGTGGGAGGAGGAGGACTCAAAAACTTTGTTGATATTGGCTTGCAAAGACAATTATTCTCCACTTTCAAGAAAAGACTCTGTTTATTGCTCCATCATACTGCTATCTATCTGCCTGACTGTGGCTGTTGGAGCGGATACACAGACACACAGACACGAGGAAGAAACTGTTCTCACAGTTTATTTTTTCATTAAAATGTACCACAATGCTTCTCAAGACCATATCAAACTTTCAAAGTATAGTTATAAGACTTGGATTCTGTAAATCCACCAGACTGAGCATAAGGGCGACCTATAGCTGTCTTCAGAATTCCAAAGGAGGACCAATAATCCAGCTTGTTGTATTAGAGGAAGAAAATACACCAAACACATACAAATACACACTCAGCCCATTAGAGATGGGGCCCATACATTCATTGTCACAGCGTGCATTAGGATGTTATATACAACAGGGGAAATCTGGAATCCTTCAAGTTGTAGCTTCGGAAAGTAATTGAACTTTTGGAGGAGATTACGAGGCCAGTTGGTCGCAGGCAGTTCAAAGCTGCCTGTTTTTATTCATTATTTATTTACCAACATCTAATTATGTTGCCCATAATTAGATTCTCTCTTCTTTTCCTGTTTATTATTATATTATCATCATCATTTTGTTGTCCACAGCACCGGGAAACTTTCCAGAATGCGTAAAGTTGAGTAAAATAATTGCCATGAGCTA
>NC_139702.1:45987030-46034530 GCF_964188405.1 Protomyctophum parallelum
CTTCCTCTGTTTTTAGACATCACGAAATAGGAAAAATAAAAAATAACAACAAAAAAAACACTGACACACGGATAACGCAAACCACTGTAAATCCTAAGGCGCAAAAAATGCTGAACCTTCAAGCCGGCCGCTGGGGGCACGTCAGTGCTTTTGATTTATCTTGGCCTTAGAGGCATGAAGTGCTTTGCCTAGTTTGACCAGATGGCTTTTTTGCAGTGCGTCCCTGCACTATGATTTAAGACTGACACCTTGCTTCTATCCTGCCTCCCACTCCACTCCCCCTCACTCATGTCTCTGCTCTCTCCCACGGCCCTAACCTCAGCTAAACTGTCTTAACCAGCAGCGCCGTACTGTATTGCTGACTCTCAAAGCAATATGCTCGTCAGCTCTTTCTCGTATATCTCCAGCAGTGCGCTGTATGTTGTTGACGATGCCTATATACCCTCCCAGGCCGATCCCCTGCATGTCTGTCTGTCTTCGCCATCTGCTTCCCCATCCAGCCTGAAGCCTCCTTTCCTCCTCTTCTGTATCCTAACAATAGAGATGTTTAGGCATGCTGTAGTGTGTGCCATGCTGCTGCTCCAGGTGAGGCTAAGTGGATCACTGGGGGGTCGTAGCTCATATAGCTCATATAGACCGTATTGCTGTCTTCTTTCTGCTAAATGGTACAATGGGGGAATTTAACTTCATCCATTTAGACCCGAGGACGCATCTGTGTGGCCTTATAACGTTTAACCACTCTAACCGTTGTTTTAAATGACCCATATTATATTTTAGTTAATTAATTAATTAATTAATTAATTATTACTTTTTTTCTGTTCTTTTTTCACCTAAACATCATCATTGATGTGCATTGCAATGCCATGGTCATGATATTTGCGTATAAATACCCCCCCCCAGAGGATGAAATTCACACTCTCAATCTCTGGAAATTTTAACCTATGACCTTTGACTTTAACCCTGATAAAAGTAAGTAAAATGCCTGTAAAAATAATAATATATAATTATATATATATATATAATTATATATATATAGATATGTAGATCTGTTCTACCAGCAAAGGTCCCTCCCCCGGCCGCTGATGTAGTTTGCCCCGTCTGACGTGTAGCCACTTCAAAACAGTGCAGGACAGATTGATTCTGCGTTCACCGTTCATGACATTTCCAGTAGAAAAAGCGAAAAATGTTTCAAGCTATGAACCGCAATGTTTGAATTGCGGGCCAGCAGCAGCAGGCCGCTGAAAAGAGCCAGTGTTGTCGGTCAGAGAGGAGAAAGGCGAGGAGCAGCAGGTTGGCAGCACCGCTGCTGAGGTTGCGGTGGTGGTGTGAGGTGTCTCTGTGAAACCCAGCGCCGCATCACCGAGTCAGGAGAGTGTCAGACTGAGATGATAATAACAATAATAATAATGTTGGGGCTGAGGTCGTGGATGATGTTACGATATAAACTTCTCACAAGTTACTGTTTGTGACTGAAGGTTGCTTGTGAACGAAGCTCCTCCACATAGACAGTAGCAAAACATCACAGGAACACCTTGAGGCCTTTATGTTGATGGAAATGGAACATTTTGACTACCGTCTTTGGACAACGCATCATCGACATGGTGGCGGAGAAAAGCGCAGGCGAGACAGATTCTCATTCAGAATACGGTAGGGCTGGTCTAAAAGCAGCTGTCATGTGCATCTTTGCGCACTCGCATTGCAATGTTGGATTGTTGGTTTGTGCGTCACACTGCAGACTCACTGCAGACTCACTAAACTATGAAATGCACTTCCCATTGCAGTCAGAACTGCAGCCTCACTCCCAATCTAAACTATGGAATACACTTCCCATTGCAGTCAGAACTGCATTCTCACTCCCAATCTAAACTATGGAATACACTTCCCATTGCAGTCAGAACTGCAGTCACTCCCAATCTAAACTATGGAATACACTTCCCATTGCAGTCAGAACTGCATTCTCACTCCCAATCTAAACTATGGAATGCACTTCCCATTGCAGTCAGAACTGCATTCTCACTCCCAATCTAAACTATGGAATGCACTTCCCATTGCAGTCAGAACTGCATTCTCACTCCCAATCTAAACTATGGAATGCACTTCCCATTGCAGTCAGAACTGCAGCCTCACTCCCAATCTTCCGCCGTATTCTGAAATCCCACCTCTTCAGACTCCATTTTAGCCCGTAGCCCTAGCCGCGACGATCTTACAGGCATATCCAAAGTCTCAATTTACATAACTTTGATAGCATTTTATGTAGACATAGCACTATATAGTATATAGTTCATTATATAGATATTCCACCGTTAGGTTATTAGCCTAAGTATGATTCATGATGACTATTTTTTTTGTTCTTCCTTACTGTAAATCGCTCTGGATTAAGAGTGTATGCTAAATGCCCAAATTGTTGAATATCTGCTATTTTTGAAAAAAATAAACTAAATTTTTAAAATTGTGAAAATGTGTGCAAATCTTTGAATATATATTCTTTCACAGCAAACGTTTATAACTCATGCTTCTGGTGGGAACATATTCCCTGGAACAACATATTTTCAGATGGGGATTGGCGGGCAATTACACATCATTTTTTGGGTCCTTGACGTGAAATAGTTTGAGAACCACTGATGGAGGATTTCGAAGGCATTTTATAGGCAATTCACACTGAGACGGACTGAATCCGTTTCATTGGAACCGTTTCCGAATATGGTTGCCTGGTCCCTGATGGCCATGATTCACATTGCCCGAGATTCAACAGCGCACCGGGTACACTTGAATAACACACTTTAATCCTCCAGATGGCGGTGTGCTTGATGGCTGGCACGCCCGGACACTGACCATAAACTCTGCGACATTGTCTCAAATAAATCCAGACACAATGAATTGCATTGCCTCTTTGCCGTTATACTACTTCACTGTCAGCCTGCCTGCTATTCACTGTGTCAGTCAGTTCTGTGCTCCAGTGTCGTGTTTGATATTAGTTTGCTATGGATTCTACTTTAGCATTGTTATTTTGTTTTACTTTGGAAACTATGCCAAGCAAAGCCCCAAGAGCCACGTGTAGTCCGCAGAATAAGATCAGCGCGCACTGCGGTGCTGCGCGCATACGCAGATTCAACAGGAGACGTGAGGCGTTGAGAAATGCGCTGGTGTTACGCGTCGTGCAGTGTCTGTGTGGTTTTTTTTGTTGACACTTGGCTCGTCGACTAGAGATTATATCACGTTCATAAAAAAAAACAGTCCACTTCCTTCTTTAGGTACGCATGCATTCACATTGGAACGATCCGTATCTGAATACACTTCAACGGTCCAGAGATCCGCCCCCCATGCGGTCCCGGGGACGGTTGGGCGATCCGCTCCCGGGAACGGTACGCATCATTCACACTATCACAACATCTGCCAAGTGGTCCCGAGTGCGCACCCGGGACCATAGTGTGAATTGCCCCTTATAGAATCTGGTCTCAGCCCTAAATGGGTTAACGTATCCATTTGTGAGCCTGTATAAGACAACAGCACTTTGATCCGCACATAGAAGCATATCTGTCTGTTCGGCTTTATTTTATTACCTTTATTCATCACTAGACTCACAGAGTTATAGTCTCACAATGCTTTACTCAACTCCAGACCCAAAACAATCTCCCAGCTTTCATTACTAAAACTGGGGTGGAAACATTTGGAGAGTAAACAAAACAAGCCAAAACAAAAGAAAATAAAACCTGCATTGGAGAAACAGTCTTTAGGGTGTGTTTCCGATCCTATCGATGTGGTTAAGATGGTTTCCAACGCAGATTCGGCACAATGAAATTTGGTGCAAACAGAAAAAGAGCGGTCCAATTACAGTTATACGACAGGTCGTTTCAAGGAGGCAATCTGATTGGTTGAAATAGCCATCTAGCTGTGCTTAAACGAGCATGATGGAACGCCTAATCAAAACGTAAAAAAGAAAAACAGCTGTGCTGAGTCTCACAGAGCCAGTCGGGTGGCTAGGCTAGCATTTCTTCATCGACAAAATGTCCCTTTAACATGCTAGCACACTGTGCTAGCTAGTGTTTTATTTTAAAAGGTAACTGTTGTTCAATCACAATATTACACCAGAGTGTGTGCTTTACATTCATTGACTGTAATTTGTTCTATTTTTTTTCTTTTCTTTAAGCAACAAGTAGATGCTTGGGTTGTTAATACATTCTGTTGAACATTACCAATGAATGTTGCATTGGTAAAAGGGGGGTAGGAGTTTAATACGTTTTATACTTACACTTTCAGTGTTTTAATGCATTTGTTTTCAAATAGTGTTCGAAATAAACATATTCATTCACGCATTCCTTCATTCATTCATTATTGGCACGCCTGCACTGCTGCAGGAGCGCCGATTGGCCAGTTCCGTAGACAGCGCAAGAAGTTAATTAACACACGTCTCTTTCACTAAGAATAGACTGGCTTAAGTATAGTTAACTTGCTATACTGATTTAGTTCACTTCTACATTTCCAGGTCTCTTGAATGGTGGTTATACAGCACCTTCACAAAGCGCTTTACAACGTGCTTTAAATTAACCTCTAACACACCGACAGCATGAGGAAACCACGCGAGGCACCAAGCTGCTCTTCAGGACCAATCGAAGGGTTATGCAGTGTCTTTGCTCAAGGACAATTTGACACTATAACTCTGCGGGCGAAACCGGGACTCCTCTAAGGTATATTAATGACATAGTTCACTGTTGAAAATGAGTGGTATTCCCCTTTAACTTAATGGCATGATGGTCAATGTGTGAATATACTCTATATGCAAACATTTGGCAACTATATGCAAACAAAGCTAAACATGTGGTAGAAATAGCAGATATAATCACCCCACAATGCATTGCAGCGTTGTGTTTAACATTGTGTTAAAATGTGCTGTATAAAATAAAGATTGATTTGATTTAATCTTCTATAGATCTTATATTTTCACTATTTCTTACAGTAAGGTAACTTAATTAACCGTAAGCGCTAATGTACTACGTACACTACGGTTAAAAACCTTAGGTTTTACGGCACGGGTTTAATTGTTTGAATCAGTGTTGTTTTTGGCAGCAATGCTTTATTTTAGTTTTAGTCATAGTCTATTGAAAATTTCCTTTAGTTTTAGTCACATTAGTCTAGTTTTAGACGACTAAATATCATAAGATTTTATTCGACTAAATCTATGGCTGATTTAGTCGACTAAAATGTATTTTGTCTTGATACCGTCGTAATGACTTATTTTACACTTTCTGTAAATAGCAGAATGCAGATCTGCTATTTTCAGCATGAAACCAAGTGTAAAATGACTTCTACTGGATCTTTTGTTGACGGAAATTGTCAATATACTTAGTCTTAGTTTTAGGCATCACAGCTTAGTTTTCATTTAGTTATCGTCAGTGAAAAAAGGTAGTCGACGGACCTTTTTCGTCTTAGTTTTAGTCGACAAAAGCAATACTGGTTTGAACCGCCCCCGGGGCTGTTGCTGCTGTCCACAGGGGGCGCACTAGTTGTATTTTCAGTTTCTCTACTGTTTCTAGTGTATATACTTGCTATGCTGACGTAGTGTTAGCATGTGTTATTATTACTCACGGCAAAGACTCTAAAATCCCATTTACTGTGCCCTGGTGGTGCAGTAACAAGGTGCTGCGCCACCCAGCCTCTCCTAAATGGCACAATAACTTAGACCATATATCAGTTTTTTAATCTACCCTCTCGGGGCACCGCATTAATGATAGACTTTAAAATGTGTCCTCTTTTTTTTTTTTTTATTCTTCTTCTTCTTCTCTTCCCTAGGAGAAGATTAGTTTAAAACGCAGAGTGGTTCAGAGGAGCTTCTGAGGGGAAAGGGAAGGGGGGGATGAATAGCACGGGGGAAAAAAACAGTGGGAAGCCATAACCACTTTCCTATTAGGCTATTGATTTTCTCTAGCTCTCAAGGACAAGCTTCAATCCAGTGGCCCTCATGTGTGCGTGTGTGTGAGCGTGTGCGCGTGCGCGCGTGTGTGCGTGCGTGCGTCAGGAATGTATGGCTCAGCTTTATACAGAGCAGTGCTGTGTGTGTGCTTTGGGTACTCCTTGCATTTGGCTCCCCGGACATAAATCCTGAGCTCGCTCAATATGAGAAAAGAGGGATGGGGGGTGAAAGGGCGCACCCTCCCCCCCCCCCACCCCCCCGCCCCCCCTCCAGAAGCCCTCCAGGTGGATGTTTAGGCATGGCAGCCGTCATGCAGGGAAAGGTTGAAGTATGGCAGCGATTGGACATAAAGTGGCCCTATGGGCGTAAAGATGCAGGCACAATTTTCATGAATGCAGACGCACCTGACATATAGGGAAGCACACATATATACACGTACATGTACACACACACACACACGCACGCACGAAACCAGTGGTTCCCAAAGTGGGGTGCGGGGACCCCCAGGGGTCCTTGAGGGAGTTCCAGAGGGTCCCAGATAAATGATAGTCTGTAACTCTGAGAGTGTACAAATGGTCCATTTGTACAGTACTAAAAATTAACATTGATTTTACGATATAAAATGGGGTCTCCGAGATAGAAATGCCATTAAATGACGCACGTGACACACGTGACCCATGCACGCACGTGACCCATGCACGCACGTGATGCACGCGACGCACGCACATGACGCACGCACGTGACGCACGCAGGACGAATGTTTCCACACAAACCACAGTGGGGCAAAGAAAGAAAGAAAGAAAGAAGAAGAAGAAGAAGAAAAATAAAAAGACAACCACATCAATGAGTTCCGCTCAAATCGCTTAGTGAAATCCTTGGTGACAACTATTGATTTTCCGGTCTAGAGTCTAGTAGTTAATTGGACTCAATGCCCTCTGAAAAAAAGGAAAAAAAGTGGTCCTATATCCCTCTCTCTTTGTTCAGCTACACTTAATCATCTACCCCCCCCCCCCCCGCCCCCCCCCCCCCCCCAGTCTATGGATTATTCCTCTGTACCTGTTGTGTTCAGATCCATAGAGGCATCAACCCTGTGTGGACACACAGAGAGAGAGAGAGGCAAAAGTTCACAGCTTTAGGGATCAATAGGATTGCTTTATGGCCCAGATCAGATGTGCATGGTTGGTTGGTAGCTCTTAAAAACCCCACCACGCCACGTGCACCACTTGGAGGGAAACAGGCCCTGCGCGGGAATAACAACAACAGCTAGCTCTTCATCAAAGAGAAATATGGAGCCAATGAAAAGGGCCCGGGCCCCCAATAGGAGCTATATAAGGGCAGCTCCACGGCTTTAACGTCTCAATTAGCACCCTCAATCCGGCATACACTAACAGCTGCTCAAAGTGCAGCAGGGCTGTGCTGTGTCCGATCCTTTACGCCAGGGAACAATATCAAAGCGTCTGCATTTGTGAGTGGGCGAACACCATTATTATGCAGCAGAGAAACAGCACACGGCGTAATCCTGAGAGTTGCTTTAACTCAGAGCACGATGAACACAATTTTTTTGGTCTATATTCAAAGCATTTTCTCTCTCTTTTAATACATTCACGCTTATAATTTCAGAGAGGGCAGCGATAGGAAGAAAAAGTTTGGTATACGTGTTAGCGCATAACACCTACCAAACAAGTGAGCGAGCTTAATGATGATTCAGGGTAAGAGGGCAACTCTTTCATTACTATTCATGTTCTTTCAGAAACCACCCGCCACGAAGCCTCTACTTGAAGTTCGATTCTATAAATGTCTTCTAAAACATGACAGTTTTTCTGAAAACCTATGTTTCTACTGTATGTCAGTGGTGCTCAAACTATTTCATGTCAAGGACCCCCAATATCATATATAATTGGCTGCTGAAAATATGTTGTTCCAGGGACCCCCCCAGAAGCAAAGATTTGAGTAAAAAAAAAGTTCACTCTGAAAGAATAAATGTGTGCCGCATTTTCACGATTTTTCAAAAATAGCAGACGTACAAGCTCGTAGCTTGTAGATCCGCTATTTTTCAATACCTAAAGTATAACATAATGCTTAAAACACCCAAACGGGTTCCCGACCAAAATGGGTTAATACTAGTCCGTGACTGAGTTACGGTTTGTGTGTGACTGAGCTGCGATGACGTGAAAATGCACGGCGATGCTTTCATTAACATCTTTGACCCAATTAGGTACATCTAGGCGGTAGTAGAATAGAACGTACGTCCGTCAGTTATCATATAATAACTTAACTAGCAGGTATAGTCTGTCATGTCGGCTCCAGAGTGAGCCAGGAGAGGTTCTGATGTGCACAGATGGCTCAGAGAGAGAGAGAGAGAGAACACACACACGTGTCCAACGCTAATGCTGTTGGTGAGTTATTGGCGAGCGGGAGGAGGAACCGGAGGGGGGAGAGAGAGAGAGAGAGAGAGAGAGAGAGAGAGAGAGAGAGAATTGTGTCTCAATTACACAGCGCCAGCAGAGGGAAGCTATAACGGCTTTAACAACAGCTATATCCTCACCTCCCACCAAATGAGCTCTAATAGAGGTGATAGGAGGGGCGTGTGTGTGCGTGCGTGTGCGTGCATGCGTGCGTGCGTGCGTGCGTGCGTGCGAGCGTGTTGCGTAGGAGGGGTGTAGGGCCTTGAAGATATTACAAGTGCCCCCCCCCACAATTAATTGGCAAAACACACACATATTATTGATAATAATAACATTAATAGTTTAAAAAAACATCTTGAGGAAAAATAATCATTGTGATAGTGATACAGATGAACTATGCTACTTCCATAGGTCAGTGGTTCCCAAACCTTTTCATGTCCCCCAAATTGACACTCATTAGCCCGCGGACCCCCTATTTGAAAATATATTCCCACGTGAGAGAAGATTTTTACGGCTCTAGCGGTGATTCTCAACCCGTTTAATTTGTGTGTGGAGAATGTGTGCGTGCACTTACTGTAGCATATTGCACTGTATAATGCCTTTTACACAACCTATTATCCGCCACAAATGAAACGCGTCACAGATGGACCCGCAAGGGGCCATTTGGTTACGTTTATTTATTCCCAGAATTATAGATTGACACAGATGTTGTTGTGCACGGCACAATTGCCTTAAACCTGTCGTGCTCAAAGATAGTTTACATATATATACAGTATATATATATATATATATATATATATATATATATACTGTATATATATATATATACTTTACTAGCATCACTGTTTGACTCGCAGCACAGAGTGATGGGTGCCCCTGTGGAGAGCATCACTGTTTGACTGGCAGCACAGAGTGATGGGTGCCCCTGTGGAGACACTGGAGAGGCAATCTCCACTTTAGGGTGCAGGGTGACATGTTTTGGGCCAAGGGCCTCGTTTGTCACAAGGCTAAATTGAGCATGGGCGCTCAGGACGGTGCAATCTGGTGCAGGGCTGTGGGAGGTGTAGAGAGATGGGAGGGGAGGGGGGGGAGATGAGAAATGGATGAGGAGGCAGAGCAGAGGGAGAGCAGTGAACAGGTGCTGTCTGTCGGCACTTTCTACTACTCTCTAGGTTAGACCCAAGGTGCGTGCGTGCGTGCATGCGTGCGTGCGTGCGTGCGTGCGTGCGTGCGTGCGTGTCCGTGAATCAGTTGCGAGAGGCCTGCAGATTGCAGGAATACCCAAGCCAAGAGCTTAAAGTATTGGCAAAACTTTGTTCAGTGTCTGTCAGAATTGGCAGTCGCCATATATGGAGGCATGTGTGCGTGCGTGCATGCATGCGTGCGTCTACAGCATGTCTCTAGGCAAGTGTGAGTGTGATTGCATTCATCATTTCAGTGCATTGCCGTATGTGCGCGACATGAAACGATTCTGATCTGAATTTGGCCGTAAACTATAATTAAACAACGATTTAGAATCGTTTCAAGGGCTTATCTATAGAGCCGTCGCTGTCTCGCCTCCAACGAGTGGCCCAGGAAATAATTCCCCGTTCACTTTCCCCATAGACGTTTCAAAAACTATTTATTTAAAGACGGACAAAGCCAATAAACACAATGTATTGGGCAGATAAAATCATTAGAAATAAGGGAAAAAAGGCAGGGTACAGCTTTTTTTTTTTTTTTTCTTCTTACCTAATATTTGATCGGCCCAAAACATTGTGTGTAATTGTCATATTTTGTCTCAACAAGAGTTGGCCTTGTCCGCAGCGTAAACACTTTTAAATAAATACTTTTTGAAACGTCTATATGGGGAAAATGAACGGGAAATTATTATTTACTGGGCCACTCGTCATTCTGAAAGAGGGCGGGACTGTGACGCTCTATATTACCCCAAAAAGTCAGAACTGGAGTGCATGATATTAAATAACGCATTAATATAAAGGTTTACATAATTTCACAGGGGAGACTCAAATCAAATCAGCTGCTTGTGTAAAGTCTTTCATGATTGTCTAGTGACATTACAAGAACAATCTTTCTCTTTTCTTCTGTCATGTTGAGTACAAATGAAGATGAATGAACCACGAAATAGAGTTAAAACGTGTTAAGTAGACAGATTGTGACATGCGGCCCTATTTAGACCTCTAGACACAGGGTGCTGGGGGCCCTATTTAGACCTCTAGACACAGGGTGCTGGGGGCCCTATTTAGACCTCTAGACACAGGGTGCTGGGGGCCCTATTTAGACCTCTAGACACAGGGTGATGGGGGCCCTATTTAGACCTCTAGACACAGGGTGCTGGGGGCCCTATTTAGACCTCTAGACACAGGGTGCTGGGGGCCCTATTTAGACCATCTAGACACAGGGTGCTGGGGGCCCTATTTAGACCTCTAGACACAGGGTGCTGGGGGCCCTATTTAGACCATCTAGACACAGGGTGCTGGGGGCCCTATTTAGACCTCTAGACACAGGGTGCTGGGGGCCCTATTTAGACCTCTAGACACAGGGTGCTGGGGGCCCTATTTAGACCTCTAGACACAGGGTGCTGGGGGCCCTATTTAGACCTCTAGACACAGGGTGCTGGGGGCCCTATTTAGACCTCTAGACACAGGGTGCTGGGGCCCTATTTAGACCTCTAGACACAGGGTGCTGGGGCCCTATTTAGACCTCTAGACACAGGGTGCTGGGGCCCTATTTAGACCTCTAGACACAGGGTGCTGGGGGCCCTATTTAGACCATCTAGACACAGGGTGCTGGGGCCCTATTTAGACCTCTAGACACAGGGTGCTGGGGCCCTATTTAGACCTCTAGACACAGGGTGCTGGGGGCCCTATTTAGACCATCTAGACACAGGGTGCTGGGGGCCCTATTTAGACCATCTAGACACAGGGTGCTGGGGGCCCTATTTAGACCTCTAGACACAGGGTGCTGGGGCCCTATTTAGACCTCTAGACACAGGGTGCTGGGGGCCCTATTTAGACCATCTAGACACAGGGTGCTGGGGGCCCTATTTAGACCATCTAGACACAGGGTGCTGGGGGCCCTATTTAGACCATCTAGACACAGGGTGCTGGGGGCCCTATTTAGACCATCTAGACACAGGGTGCTGGGGGCCCTATTTAGACCTCTAGACACAGGGTGCTGGGGGCCCTATTTAGACCTCTAGACACAGGGTGCTGGGGGCCCTATTTAGACCTCTAGACACAGGGTGCTGGGGGCCCTATTTAGACCTCTAGACACAGGGTGCTGGGGGCCCTATTTAGACCTCTAGACACAGGGTGCTGGGGGCCCTATTTAGACCATCTAGACACAGGGTGCTGGGGGCCCTATTTAGACCTCTAGACACAGGGTGCTGGGGGCCCTATTTAGACCATCTAGACACAGGGTGCTGGGGGCCCTATTTAGACCATCTAGACACAGGGTGCTGGGGGCCCTATTTAGACCATCTAGACACAGGGTGCTGGGGGCCCTATTTAGACCTCTAGACACAGGGTGCTGGGGGCCCTATTTAGACCTCTAGACACAGGGTGCTGGGGCCCTATTTAGACCTCTAGACACAGGGTGCTGGGGGCCCTATTTAGACCATCTAGACACAGGGTGCTGGGGGCCCTATTTAGACCATCTAGACACAGGGTGCTGGGGCCCTATTTAGACCTCTAGACACAGGGTGCTGGGGGCCCTATTTAGACCATCTAGACACAGGGTGCTGGGGGCCCTATTTAGACCTCTAGACACAGGGTGCTGGGGGCCCTATTTAGACCTCTAGACACAGGGTGCTGGGGGCCCTATTTAGACCTCTAGACACAGGGTGCTGGGGGCCCTATTTAGACCTCTAGACACAGGGTGCTGGGGGCCCTATTTAGACCATCTAGACACAGGGTGCTGGGGGCCCTATTTAGACCATCTAGACACAGGGTGCTGGGGGCCCTATTTAGACCATCTAGACACAGGGTGCTGGGGCCCTATTTAGACCTCTAGACACAGGGTGCTGGGGGCCCTATTTAGACCATCTAGACACAGGGTGCTGGGGGCCCTATTTAGACCATCTAGACACAGGGTGCTGGGGGCCCTATTTAGACCATCTAGACACAGGGTGCTGGGGGCCCTATTTAGACCATCTAGACACAGGGTGCTGGGGGCCCTATTTAGACCTCTAGACACAGGGTGCTGGGGGCCCTATTTAGACCTCTAGACACAGGGTGCTGGGGGCCCTATTTAGACCTCTAGACACAGGGTGCTGGGGGCCCTATTTAGACCTCTAGACACAGGGTGATGGGGGCCCTATTTAGACCATCTAGACACAGGGTGCTGGGGGCCCTATTTAGACCATCTAGACACAGGGTGCTGGGGGCCCTATTTAGACCTCTAGACACAGGGTGCTGGGGGCCCTATTTAGACCTCTAGACACAGGGTGCTGGGGCCCTATTTAGACCTCTAGACACAGGGTGCTGGGGGCCCTATTTAGACCATCTAGACACAGGGTGCTGGGGGCCCTATTTAGACCATCTAGACACAGGGTGCTGGGGCCCTATTTAGACCTCTAGACACAGGGTGCTGGGGGCCCTATTTAGACCATCTAGACACAGGGTGCTGGGGGCCCTATTTAGACCATCTAGACACAGGGTGCTGGGGGCCCTATTTAGACCATCTAGACACAGGGTGCTGGGGGCCCTATTTAGACCTCTAGACACAGGGTGCTGGGGGCCCTATTTAGACCTCTAGACACAGGGTGCTGGGGGCCCTATTTAGACCTCTAGACACAGGGTGCTGGGGGCCCTATTTAGACCTCTAGACACAGGGTGCTGGGGGCCCTATTTAGACCATCTAGACACAGGGTGCTGGGGGCCCTATTTAGACCATCTAGACACAGGGTGCTGGGGGCCCTATTTAGACCTCTAGACACAGGGTGCTGGGGGCCCTATTTAGACCTCTAGACACAGGGTGCTGGGGGCCCTATTTAGACCTCTAGACACAGGGTGCTGGGGGCCCTATTTAGACCATCTAGACACAGGGTGCTGGGGGCCCTATTTAGACCATCTAGACACAGGGTGCTGGGGGCCCTATTTAGACCTCTAGACACAGGGTGCTGGGGGCCCTATTTAGACCTCTAGACACAGGGTGCTGGGGGCCCTATTTAGACCTCTAGACACAGGGTGCTGGGGGCCCTATTTAGACCTCTAGACACAGGGTGCTGGGGGCCCTATTTAGACCTCTAGACACAGGGTGCTGGGGGCCCTATTTAGACCATCTAGACACAGGGTGCTGGGGGCCCTATTTAGACCATCTAGACACAGGGTGCTGGGGGCCCTATTTAGACCTCTAGACACAGGGTGCTGGGGGCCCTATTTAGACCTCTAGACACAGGGTGCTGGGGGCCCTATTTAGACCTCTAGACACAGGGTGCTGGGGGTCCTATTTAGACCATCTAGACACAGGGTGCTGGGGGCCTTATTTAGACCATCTAGACACAGGGTGCTGGGGGTCCTATTTAGACCTCTAGACACAGGGTGCTGGGGGTCCTATTTAGACCATCTAGACACAGGGTGCTGGGGGCCCTATTTAGACCTCTAGACACAGGGTGCTGGGGGCCCTATTTAGACCATCTAGACACAGGGTGCTGGGGGTCCTATTTAGACCATCTAGACACAGGGTGCTGGGGGTCCTATTTAGACCATCTATGGCACAGGGTGCTGGGGGCCCTATTTAGACCATCTAGACACAGGGTGCTGGGGGCCCTAATTAGACCATCTATGGCACAGGGTGCTGGGGGCCCTAATTAGACCATCTATGGCACAGGGTGCTGGGGGCCCTAATTAGACCATCTATGGCACAGGGTGCTGGGGGCCCTATTTAGACCTCTAGGCACAGGGTGCTGGGGCCCTATTTAGACCATCTATGGCACAGGGTGCTGGGGGCCCTATTTAGACCTCTAGACACAGGGTGCTGGGGGCCCTATTTAGACCATCTAGACACAGGGTGCTGGGGGCCCTAATTAGACCATCTATGACACAGGGTGCTGGGGGCCCTAATTAGACCATCTATGGCACAGGGTGCTGGGGGCCCTAATTAGACCATCTATGGCACAGGGTGCTGGGGGCCCTATTTAGACCTCTAGGCACAGGGTGCTGGGGCCCTATTTAGACCATCTATGGCACAGGGTGCTGGGGGCCCTATTTAGACCATCTATGGCACAGGGTGCTGGGGGCCCTATTTAGACCTCTAGACACAGGGTGCTGGGGGCCCTATTTAGACCTCTAGACACAGGGTGCTGGGGGCCCTATTTAGACCTCTAGACACAGGGTGCTGGGGGCCCTAATTAGACAAAATAAATATTTTAGACATGTGAGAAAAAAACACACACACACACACACACACACACACACACACACGCACACACACCTGGCGTTCGCCCACTGAGGATTTCGATTTAATTGATGGTCAGTTGATTCAACTTTAATTAATTGAATAAGCTTTGATTAATTGATTAAACCGTTGAATATCATCTGCACTTCACTGATAATGCTGTCCAATGTAGTACAGACATGAAATAATCAGGATGCTCTGAGTTATAGTGGGCTTTACAACCTTCCTCCCGTCTCCCATGTCAAATCCTTCCTATTTGGAGACACACAGACATAGCAGTGGCTATTGTTATAACTGGCTGGTGCTGCTGATGCAATATGGAAAATAATCATTAATCATGAATTATTCTCTTTTAAAACAGCAATGCTTATGAGCAATAATAATAATAATAGCCTACCATGTTGAATGTGTGGAATTTTGTTTAATTCAGATGGATTTTGATTGCAAGTGCGGCGTGGCCAGTGGCCCGTCTAAGTTGGTCCGTCTAGACTAGACTAGAGCACTGGTTCACAATCTTTTTGGTTGGAGACCCAAAAGAGTCTATAAATCTGATGTCTATCCCCGGGACCCAAACTATGGTGCAAATAGCAAGATATACAAACTCAAAAAAGGAAAAATACAAAAGGAAACATTTGGTCAATGGGATTTTCTCTTGGCAATATTTGTAGAGGGCGCAGTGGAAAAACTAAAAGTATTTTTTCTTCCGGTGAAAAAAAAAAAATCCTTATCTGGCTAAAAAGTGCATTTTATAATACGTGTGGTGGTGTGTCCACCGGGGGATGTAGGCCTTTTCATCACAAAACAGTCTTTGTATTGGTGAGCAGCGAAATAGATTTTTTAATCTAATAAACTTTTTCTTTGTGGCTTTCGCCTTTATTTTATATTTTTTATGGAGGACAGGAAATGGGGAGAGAGATGGGGGGGGGGTGACATGCAGTAAAGGCCGTCGGGATCGGGAGTCGAACCCGCGGCACACTGCCAGACTGGATCACCAGCCAAGGTGCCTGGACCGCTGAGCCACAGCCCAGGCCAGATTTTATTTTAGCAGAAGTAGAGAGGCTGTGATGCATGTCACGACTCACGCAGTGGCAGGTACTGGAGATCCCACGTTATGGACCAGAGCTAGTCTACCCACAGCAACGTGTCCAAACCACACCTCATGTTAACACTATATGGACCAGAGCTAGTCTACTCACAGCAACGTGTCCAAACCACACCTCATGTTAACACTATGGACCAGAGCTAGTCTAATCACAGCAACGTGTCCAAACCACACCTCATGTTAACACTATGGACCAGAGCTAGTCTAATCACAGCAACGTGTCCAAGCCACACCTCATGTTAACACTATGGACCAGAGCTAGTCTACCCACAGCAACGTGTCCAAACCACACCTCATGTTAACACTATGGACCAGAGCTAGTCTACTCACAGCAACGTGTCCAAACCACACCTCATGTTAACACTATATGGACCAGAGCTAGTCTACTCACAGCAACGTGTCCAAACCACACCTCATGTTAACTAGTGGCGGATATCGCCAGGTACCTGGCGATGCGATTACACATCGTTTCCGAGGGTCACGATTCGATTAATCCCGATTAATCCTGATTAATTGGGCTATGTTACGATTCGATTAATCCCGATTAATCATGATTAATCACTCACTGTTAATCACTCAGTCACTGTGTGACTAATAAACAAAGTGCTTTATAATGATTATGAATATATATATTCTTTCACAGTGCACGTTTTTAACTCAAATCTTTGCTTCTGGGGGGGCCCATAGAAGAAAATATTTTCAGATGGGTGTCCGTGCCGTGGCCAAATACAGAACAGCAATAAGCAGCTTTCTTTAGAAAAAAAAGAATGAGTTTGTACAAGCATACAATAAATATATATTAATAATGACATAAGGTGTCATGTCATAGAAATACATGGGCAGGATTTCGGTTGAGGTCAGCAGCACTCTGTCAAATTGCCTTTATTCTTTGTTAGGACAAAAAAGGTGCTTTTCTTTGTTTCCTTATTCAGGGATTTAATTTTCAGTTACTGAAGTGTCATTAAGGAAGCTTTGGGTCAGTTCTTGAGACTATATGTTGCACTTTTCTGTTTGTTTGCACACATTAAGGAGCATTTGGTTTAAAGTATTTTACAAGTGTATGGCAACATTTTGGATTCTATGATGTTGAGGGGACACGGTAACTCGATACACTCAGTGTACCATATTGCCCACTGACATCCAGAGATGCAGTCAAGACAACCATCCCGATCCCGAACACACGGACAGCTGCCCATGCACTCAGAAAAGGCGACTAGAATTACGAAGTCCATCGGCACTTTTATTGCAAAGGATTTACGTTCACATTCGGTCGTGGGGAGCGACGGATTCCGGGCCATGTTAGCACTTTGGAGCCACACTACATCGTCCCATCTCGGCCACATTTCACAGGCGGTCGATGGTGTGAGTTTTATCGAGTTCTCGTGTCCCCTCAACCTCATACGATCCAAAATGTTCCCTTTCTGTCATCTTTTTTCTCTTCCCCTCCGCGTTGGTAACTCGTTGTTTTGGTTGTTGAAAGCTAAAGCGTGTGCGAGCGCTGTGTGCGTCACTCTAAACAGTCCGGTACGACGACGCAGCGCAGTCGCAGATTAGTTCCGCCCTTTTGCTCCGGTAAAAAAAATACATTATATAATCGATGTTTGACATTTGTGCATCGATGAATTATCGCCCATGATGGCATCGCGATTAATTGACTAATCGATTTTTTTCCCCACCACTAATGTTAACACTATATGGACCAGAGCTAGTCTACTCACAGCAACGT
Organism: Protomyctophum parallelum; assembly: GCF_964188405.1. Taxonomy (NCBI): domain Eukaryota; kingdom Metazoa; phylum Chordata; class Actinopteri; order Myctophiformes; family Myctophidae; genus Protomyctophum; species Protomyctophum parallelum. The sequence goes on from NC_139702.1 coordinate 46,004,571, forward strand.
GTCCAAACCACACCTCATGTTAACACTATATGGACCAGAGCTAGTCTACCCACAGCAACGTGTCCAAACCACACCTCTATGGACCAGAGGTTCATGTTAAGACCAACACCTGCATTGACTTAAAGGTATATCCACTTATTCTTTTGATTTTGTTGTGATAATCCTCCCTACTATAGAGTATGCTGACCATATAAGGAGTTCCTCCCTGTCCCCAGTTAACCCCTGGGGGTCAAAAAAATATTAGGTTTTGTTTTTGGCTAGGTGGCCCAGCCTTCATCCAATCAGGATAGAGAGGGGTCTTCCGCCTATCATGATCGAGTGGGGGCGGGCCTTGGTGTGTGTGCTGTTGGCCTGTCGCGTGTCCCCCCACTGTACGTGCGTGCATGTGCACATCTTATTACCGGGGCAGACGGGGGGACAACGGGGGTGTAGTTTTATATCACTAATTACAACTGGTAATTATACAAAGTGGGCGCTGTGCGCGAAAATGACAAACTGGGTGTAAACTGGCAACGACATTTTGTTGCGCCACTGTGTTACCACTTACATGGTATATGTGTTAAATTAATGTATTAACTCAAAGCACACTTTATTTTTACCAGGAGGAGCGGAGGAAGTGTGAAAGTCCTGTTCAAAAAAATATTGAGGGCAGATTTCTTAGAATTTCAGTTTTCAGAAAAAACCTGTGTGATTGCAATACCTCCCCTGCCGCTCTGATTCCCCAGCTGATCTCCGTCTCCGTCCTCCTATCACTCACAGATAGACACAGAGATACTTATACTGTAAACTCCTTCATCTGGGGCAATGTCTCATTCCCCACCCGTATTGCACAATCCATCGGACTCGGATTAGAGCCTGGAAAGGAGCCAACTTAGGTGGTTCGGGGCATCTGGTTACCTCAAGCGTCTCCCTAGGGAGGCTCTCGAGGCACGTCCCACTGGGAGGAGACCCCCGGGGAAGACCAAGGCGCAGTTGGAGGGATTACATCGACTCACTGGCCTTAATTGGAACGCCTCAGGATCCCCCAGGAGGAAGTTTACAAATGTTGCTCTGGAGAGGGAAATCTAGAGCTCTCTGGTGGATCTGTTGCCCCCCCCGCGACCCAACTACGGATAAGCGGTCGAAGATGGATGGATGGATGGAAGTGGAGGCTACCTACAGTATATAATCGTCATCCTCTTTAATAGGACAGCAGGCATCCCTTTATAGCGACGTACTGTACGTACCGGTCTCAGACAGCAGCTTGATGGACTCCAGCACGCGCTCCGTGTAGACGCCGGGTTCGTAGTTCTCCATCTCTGCGTTGATGATGTGCACCACTCTGGCGGCTCGGCCTCGGATGGCTCCGGCGGTCCTGTCCAGAGTGTCCACGTCTCCCTCCTGCAGGGCGATCACGCACTTGTTGACGTCCTCCAGGATGTGGTTCTCTGGAGGAGTAAGACAAAAGAACAGATACCAAAGACTGTAAAAATGGGACACTCAGCATCAATGGGTTGGATTGGGGCGGGGGGGGTCAAATCAACTAATCAAATGATGCCAGAACGCGGCATGGCTGCAGCTCACCGCTCCTTGGCTGTGACTAACCGCTCCAAGAGATGCGGGTCAAATGTGGAGAACAAATTTCACTGCGACTTTGACTTTGAGAGAGACCAGCGGTGAATGGAAGGTGGATTCATTCAATGCATAGGCATGAAGAACTTGATGGGAATTATGGAAGGCAATTACGTTTTGAAATGCTGGACTGGATACTGTTACTGAAATAAAAGAGAAAACAAAGAAAGATATATCTCTGCTGTCGGGAAGAAAAACTCCAAAATATACCTTTTTCAGGAAATGAAGACAACCTTTCTGATATTTTGAAAACAAAGCAATACTGGCTCATCAAAGTTGGTTTTGTGACTTTATATATTGTCAATAACTTGCATGAGAGGGGGAGAGGTGGTGGATTTAGTTGCTTTAGCAGACAGCTTGAGGGTCCAAAAAACTGTCATGATTGTGTACACATTTTGTAGAATCTGGTCTAAATGGGTTTTTTTAAGGACAACTTTAGTTTTTTTTGTTTTAAGTTGTTGTTTTTTTTCTGCTTTCTTTCGTTTTAGGGATTTGAGCAGTTTTTGACAGGGGGGAGTTCGAGCATGGGGCTAAATATGTATTTGTTTACCAAATTATATAGCGATTTATTGTCTTGTTTGTTTTATTTATCATTTACTATAGTCCTACTAGACCCCCACGTCTGGCCGGATCTACTGAATATGAAGGCAGCCTGGGGGGAAGCCACACTGTGTGTCATATACGTATACAGTAGGCTCAATATGTCAGTTTGACATATTTGCCCCCCCTGTCAAAAACAGCTAAAATCCCTAAAATGAAAGAAATCAGCAAATGGAAAAAACACTAATCTTTTACTTACTCTAATAACAACCTAAAACATGAACCTTGGTTGTAAAAAACTAAAGTTGTCCTTTAAACACACACTGTTACCTGACACGGAGAGGAAGTCATCCACGGAGGTGATGTCGTCCACGGCCTCGGTGAGGATGCGGACCTGCTTCTCCCACTGGTCCTTGAACACGTCCATGTTGTCCTGAGCCACCTTGCTCTGGGGCCGGGCAGCCAGTGTCAGGGCAGCGTTGATGACCTGAGGCCAAAGAGGTAGAGAGTAAAAACATTGGTCCTTAACACACGTCCATGTTATACTGAGCTATACGTTGCTCTGAGGCACAGGGACAGATTAACCCCCACGAGGGCCCCTGGGCCGGTAGTTTTTGCAGGGCCCCCATAGCGCACGTGTGCGCAACATTTTATCATCTTTTTAACCAAAATTTAACAAAATCAACAACCAATGAAGGGCCCCATGGAGGCCTTTTCAGGGCGTCAAACCTAGTACTGCACGGTCCAATTTCCCCGAAGGGCCCCTGAGAGCCAAGGGCCCCTGGGCCATGGCCCCGCACTGGCCCAATGGTTAATTTGTCCCTGCTGAGGCAGTGTTGTTTTTGTCGACTAAAACTAAAAAAAATGTTTGTCGACTACCTTTTTTCACTGACGAAAACTTGGAAACTACATGAAAACTAAGCTATATATGATGACTAAAACTAAGACTAAATGTGTTGACAATTTCGTCAACAGATAAAAACTAGACCTAAAATGTTAGGAATTAAGGGACTAGTGGACAAGAGATCCAGTATAAGTCATTTTACACTTGGTTGCATGCTGAAAATAGCCGATCTTCAAGCTCACAACGCGTAACCTGTAGATTTAGTCGACTAAAATCTCATGAGATTTAGTCGACTAAAACTAAACCTAAACGCTAACACATTCCAGGTGACTAAAATGTGACTACAACTAAGTGAAAACGATTCAAGAGACTATGACTAAAACTACAATAGACATTTGCTGCCAAAAACAACACTGCTCTGAGTGCGGGTTGATGAGCTGATGATGCGAAAGAGGGGGGATCTGTTTTAACGTCCGGATACCCCCATCCAGGACAGGCTTCTGGACACGCCTCCTAAGGAGACTTGGCTCAGATCTGAACCCATTTTGATTTGGTCTTATAAGAGCCCATTGCAACCGCATGCCCTTCTTGCTGACATCCACCCCAGGCATGGGTTCGAACCTTAGAGTATATATTAATAGAGACGGCACCGGATTTCTCCTCCCATCCACTTGCATTAACCCTTTTACTGCTGCCATTTATTGAGAAATTAGGACCTAATTCATGCCAGCATTTTTTTAATTTGAGCTCTTATTTTGAAAAGCCACATTTTGCCTCAACCGGAAGTGAGCTTATCCCTGCCAGCTTTACGTTGCCAAGACAACCTTTGTTTACATGATCGAATCATGCCGGTACATTTTAGCACTCCACAACGTCGGCTCGTGCCGTCAAAGAAACGCTGTTTTGACCAAAAATGCCATCTGGGACAAGGAATAGGAGATACAGGCGATTGAAAGAAACGGATAGAATGGATTCTTATGGCGACGGTGAATTAATATGAACGATCCAGTGCAGTGCTAACAAAACTGCTAGCTAACCGGCTAACGTGAGTAGCATTATGGCTTGATCAATCATAAGCACTATAAAAGAGCAATTGCCGAAGGGCTTCGGCAATGGCAGCAAGCGTTAATATCAAATTAATGCTTCAATTGCCGAAGGGCTTCGGCAATGGCAGGAAGACGGTTAAGTTGCTCAAAAGCGCATGAGGCGATTTCACTCCTCCTTCCGGGTAGGAACAGAGTGCATTCTGGGATTGATTGCCCCAATAACATGAACACGCTGGCCGTTTGCGCGCGTTCACGTATGAAACATTCGTTCACGTGTCTGGGCCCAATAACATGAACGTGCGCAATGATAGTCAACGGACCAGCGCTGGCTCGAGCTGCAATGACAAATTCGGCCACTATGTCCATTTCGCCTCAGGGTTTCCTCCGTGTGCTGTCTCTATTAATATATACTCTAAGGTATGAACCCACAACCTTCCACGTGAAAGGCATATGCTCTAACCACTACACTGTGGTGGAGTATCAATACAATATGATGGACCCTACGGGTCCATATGGTTTCATTTTACACTCGAGTTACATTGTTGTTCAAACATCTGGCATTACTTAATTTACAAGAAGTCTACAGAATGTAGAAGAATTGTAATTTCAATCTCTCCTAATGGAGAAGAACATCAATACAGCATGGAATTGTGGACCAAATCTTATCTGACGACAACATATTCTTTAGTCTTGGGTCTCAGAGGCTAAATCTCATCAAATGTGACCAAATTTGACTGAGAGCCTGCCATCGCGCTTTTCACCAGAGGAGAGAAACTAAAATGAGTTAATAGCACAGACAGACTCTTTACATACTAGAGCATGTCTGAAATAAGTGTCAGAGCTGAAATTGACATGTAAATATCAAATAAATGCTTAAACATGTAGCTATAGGTGTAATGTTAGAGTCCACAGTAAACATGTAAATGAAATAAATGCTTAAACATGTAGCTAAGTGTAATGTTAGAGTCCACAGAAGTGAACCTTTCAAGCCTGTTTTCTCAACTCGCTGTTTTCTGCAAGACATTACTCTCCTAAACTGGCGGGTCAAACTGAACAACCAATATTATGTCAATTTGAAGCTATGATCCCCTGCTTTCATGAATGCCGAATAAATAATGGGCCTTGAAATGAAAAACGGTTGAAAACCGCTGATTTACGGGGGAGGAACGAGTTGGAAATAAATAAATAAATGGAGATACAAGGTCTCCGCCTAACGACACCTACGACGCGTGGAAACTGTGCAGAGGGAAGAGAGAGGGCACCCTGAATGACTCCCTAATCAACAGCCAGGCCAAAGATCACGCATTTATTAGAGTCTCTTTACCATAAAGTGACACGGCGCGGTCTGACGTGCACACGCCCCGGTCTAACATTCTCTTTGTTAGTGTAATGAGGTTAAACACGGAGGAGTTGGCAAGGTTAAACATCCTAAAAATACATCAGTGACTAATCTTTACACAAAACAGGCCATTTGCATCCGAGTCAAAAACAAGCAACACACACACACACACAGCTATCCCTATAGTAAAAAGTATAAAGTCTGCATAATTAAGTGGCGGCAGTGTGCATACATTACACTGACAGCAGCCAGGCGGAGTCCACATGCACATCCATCAACACGTGTGTTGCTGAAGGCACCAAGGAACACCAAGGAAGTCATTAGCGCTCATTTATGACAGCTGGAACGCGTGGCTCCGCTAATAGCTGCAGATTTATTCCTCTTTACCTCTTTATTGCAATTATAATATACTGGATATATATATATATATGAATTCATAATTTTAGAATTAGAATTAGAAAATGTAGATGTTGCGTGACCGTCTTCAAAATTCGAGGGCGAAATGTATGGACAGAGTGCGAGTGCAGTGTGTATGTACAGCTCCATCTCAACTAATTAGAATATTTTGTAAAAGTTGGTTTTCTTCCATAATATAATTCAAAAAGTGAAACTTTCATATATTCTCCATTCATTGTGCATGTAGTGAAGTACCGGTATTTAAAAACTTTTTTTTGTTTAAATCTTGATGATTACGGCGTACAGCTCATGAAAATCAAAAAATCCTATCTCAATGAATGCCAATTCCAATTCCAATTCATTGAGATAGGATAGGATTCATTCAATCCATTTGAAAAAAAAGCTCACTGATCAGGTCAAATAGGCCTATTGATATGCGATTAAAATGTGATTAATTGAGATTAATTAATCACAAATCCTCCAATTAATTAGATGTTTTTTTTAATAAGTCCCAACCCTATTCTTTATAGATCTAGCTTCAAATTAAAAATCTAAAAAAGGTTAAATGTGTCAGATCGCACCGTATCGTATCGAATCGCATCGAATCGCCTCAAATTCCACAAAATCAAAATCGCATCGAATTCCACCGAATCGAATTCGAATTTCTGTGTATAAATGTATCGTCTCTGAATCGCATCGTAGCCCATGCATATCGATACGTATCGAATCGTCTTGTAAAGGAGAGATGCACACCCCTAATACACACACACACACACACACACACACACACCAGAAAACGAACCAACCAACCACTTCCATTTTTTTCCCAACGCTTCTGTTGTTCCGCTCCTTTAGTTTTGGCCTTTGGACTCTAGCTCTAACGTGGACCAAACATTGCCGAAGAAGGCGCTTTGGGAGTGAATTTGCTGCTGCTCCCTTGACTTGCCGGAGGTAAAATATCACAGTGCAGTCAGTCCTCAGTGGATGTAAGCCTGCATGCCTGGCCGGCCCTAGGATGGCCCTGCCTCCCCCTCTCTCTCACACACTCACACACTCACACACACACACACACACACACACACACACACACACATCGAGTACCATTCTCCAACCTCCTCCCCTCCCGTATATCCATTCCACTGTGTCTCTATATCTATTAGCGTAGTGGTGCACACGTCCCTCGTGAATGTATTCCACAGACCTTAACCTTTGAAACAATGGCTTAATTACTACCATATTATGTCTCAGGTTGAATAAAGCATGCTTGAAAGTCTGTCTGTGGGTTTTCATGCCCGTTGGGAATGACGCCCATTTGAGAACGCTGGCACCTCCGCTTATGCAACAGCCATTGTACAGGTTTTATCTGTTGTACCCATTGTCAGAATGTCAGTGTAATGCAGCGCCCATTATTATCAGGCCAGTATAAATGGTGCATTTGTAAAGCGCTTTTATCCAAAGCGCTTTACATAATTGTGAATTACATTCACCACATTCACATACACACACCTTTACATAATTGTGCGTTACATTCACCCATTCACACACACACACACACACATGCACACACCTTTACATAATATCAGGTCGCGACATGGCCAAAGCATTCCCGGGGGTCCCCCAGCCAAAAGCGTTGAGAACCCCTGTCATAGACAATGTTCATTCAGGGATTGACGTTGATTGATGTCATTCGGGGATGATCCATATCTAGGGGGATTTGATGGAATTTGTTTGTTTTTCCAGATGCGCTGATCATACCGACTTCCCTCTCTGCACTCCCACTGAATGATCCTCAGGACTAACATGCGGCGAGTTTTTTATTTAGATTGGAGCGATCGGATCGTTCTCGGGATAAGTGGGTTGTTGTTTTTCTTTTTCATTTCCTGAACAGTAAAATGGCTTCAGAGCACTACACGGTTTTCAATAAAGGAATTGCACTGCAGTCGCTCACCTATGTGGGCACAGACTGTCTATCTGGGTGGCAGCCATTCTCACCTATGTGGGCACAGACTGTCTATCTGGGTGGCAGCCATTCTCACCTATGTGGGCACAGACTGTCTATCTGGGTGGCAGCCATTCTCTCACCTATGTGGGCACAGACTGTCTATCTGGGTGGCAGCCATTCTCTCACCTATGTGGGCACAGACTGTCTATCTGGGTGCCAGCTGTCTGTCTAAGAGTGGGTAAGAGTAGGATGTATTTCCTGAGGACACTGGCCTCTTTCAACATCTGCAGGAAGCTCCTGCAGATGTTTTATCAGTCAGTGGTCTCCAGCGTTCTTTTCTATGCTGTGGTGTGTTGGGGAGGGAACGCCAGACAGAGGGACACAGCCAGACTAGACAGACTGATTAGGTCTTTTCTATGCTGTCACTGTGGTGTGTTGGGGAGGGAACGCCAGACAGAGGGACACAGCTAGACTACACAGACTGATTAAGCGAGCAGGCATGGTGACAGGGACCAAGCCTGACTCTGTGGCGGTGATGGCAGAGAAGAGGACTCTGGCCAAGACACTAGCCATCCTGAACGATGTTAGTCACCCACTGCACACTTTGTTCTCAGTAACAGGTTTTTATCCCAGACATGTAGCACAGATAGGCTTAAGAATTCCTTTATCCCAAGGGCCATTTAGACTATGTAATGAATCAATGGGGGCCGTGGGGGGTAGACGAGGACGGAGGGGGTTGGTCAGTTTCTTTGTTGTTTTGGTGTTGCACTTTTAACTCATGCCTTTTTAACTTATAGCTATTGCCTTTTCCTACTGCATTCAGTTTACTGATGTAATGCATTTTTATATGTTCATCATGTTATTTTTATTCTGTATGTATGTTTTGCACTGGAGCTGTTGGACAAAACAATTAATTCCATTCTCTCACCTGTGGGCACAGACTGTCTATCTGGGTGGCAGCCATTCGCACCAACTTCACGCCCTCCTCGTTGTTGGAGATGGAGCAGGCTAGGTTGGCAACCTGGAGGACACAAGGAAAAACAACAAAAATGTGTTTACGGTAATGATGGCAACATTTCTAACTCATAACAGCCTCGATTATTATGTTTTTATGTGGCCACAGCCACCAGTTCATTAATCCATTTAGAACCGATGGCAAAATAAAAAAAAAAGAAAAATTTAAATTTATTTTTTTCAGAAAAACCTCATGTTTCTGTATCAGTGGTTCTCAATATTTGTGACCAGATTTGACTGAGAGATCTCCATTGCGCAAATTCCAGCTTTCCACCAGAGAAAAACTTTTTTTTTCTTTCCCAATTAATGAGTTAATAGCTCAGGCAGACTCTTCACATACTAGAGAGCATGTCTGAAATAAGTGTCAGCGCTGAAATCAACAATAAATACCATTCTGACCTGAGATCAGATTCATACGAGGTTTCCACCGGACACACACTGGTCTGATTAACCCGTTCTGACCTGAGATCAGATTAAAAAAATGTCAGTCGTTCTTCGATTTTTCAAAAATAGCAGACCTACAAGCTCGTAGCGCGCCACTCGGTGGCGTGCTATGAGCTTGTAGGTCTGCTATTTTTCAATAGCTAAAGCATAACATGATGCTAACACCAAAATGGGTTCCCGTTCAGAATGGGGTAAACATGTAGCTAGGTGTAATGTTAGAGACCACATAAGTGATCCTTTCAAGCCTCTTTTCTCAACTCGCTGTTTTCTGCAAGACATTACTCTATAAGCCATATCTCCAAAACTGGTGGGTCAAACTGAACAACCAATATGTCAATTTGAAGCTACAGTATGATTCCCTGCTTTCATATGACATGAAAAAACAAAAATGGCAGTCTCTCAGTCAAATTTGGTCACATTTCATGTCAAGGGCTCCAACAAATATTATGTAATATGCCGCCCATCTGAAAATATGTTGTTCCAGGGACACCCCAGAAGCAAATATTTGAGTTAAAAAACTGAAACTCTGAAATAATATATATTCAAAGATTGCACATTTTCACGATTTTTCTAAAATGACTCAACAGCTCAACGGCTTGACTCAACGGCTTTCATCTTTCAGGAAGAAACCCAAAATACACAGGGAAGACATATTTGAATAGTCTAACCACACCTGGGGGTCTATTAGAGTAATGTTAACTCCATAGACACATACAAAACACCTGGGGGTCTATTAGATAAGGGATAATATCTGGCAAGGTGGTCATTGTCGGGAGATAATTCACCGACAGGGAGTTTAACCACCGAGGCGAAACAAAAAAGTATTCCATGAGTTCACACTGGCTGCGTCTGGCCAGATGCAGCACTGTCGGAAAACAAGGAAGTGAGTTGATCAAATTGAATCCATTTTCGGGTACTGCTCCGTCTATTTCTTGCTCAAATGTTTTCAAAAACATTTTTGAGAGCAATGTTTAGCTGTAAATGACACTGTGTGTCACTAGTGTGTGTGGGCGTTTACATATGGCTGTCATGTTGGAAATGGCAGTAAATCAAGCGGAGCGAAAGCCGTGCAGCCGGTGCTCAGAGGGTTTGATTAGGCAGAGGTCTGTTATACAGCGGAGCGGTCATTATCAACACATAACTCACCGCTGAATTCAGCGATTGACCAATCAGAATGAAGCATTCAACCAAGCCATGTAATAAAGTAATGTTAACTCCATAGACATTAGACACCACAAAAGTACAAATATCACGCAAAATAAAATGTACTTTCTAATTTGACATTATGCATGGACTAAAAGCCTGTTTATTCAGCCGTGAATTGCGTGTGATTGACAACCTGTTACATTCCTTGTCACCCCTAAAAAATGTCTGCTCATGTAAAAAAAGGAAAGGTGGATGCCGAATGCAGAGGTTTCAACAACATGTATTTACTGAAGTCAGAGGTAGTAATGATAACAATAACAATGCCATTTACTGTTTTTTTTTAGGGCGCTAGCCCCTCCTATATACAGGTTTAATGTTTGTCTTGTCTAGAGACAAACGCCATTAACAATGAACAGAGTTTAATGTTTGTCTGTCTGTCACTGAGCAAATCGGCACATGATGTTATGTTATGATATCGCGATGATGTAAGATGATAAGGGTTGGTAAATCGCCCCTCACTTCACACAGGTGTGATTTATTTTGTATATAGAAATACAATTTATATTACGCAGAATTGAGTTCAGCCTATTGGCCCGGCCCTCCACAATATTTTCTGTTTCTTATTTTATTGAAATGTATTTAAATTGAAATGTATTGAAATGTGTTTCCAGCACAGGATGAAATCCTCTACGCCAGACTCATAAACAAACACATTAGGCCTAGACAGTTATATATATATTTTTTGTTTTACACTTTAAAATAAACACACTCCCCCCCTATACATAATACAGTTACAAAATCCCATATTTACCAGTTTATGACCTTACAAGCCAGTTCTATAATTATACAAAGTATATTTTGTATAATTATCTATTTGGCCCCTTTGGGAAAAACAACTGCCCACCCTGCACTGCATACTATACTCAAATGCTAATCGGGTTTCTTTTGTTTTCACCTAGCCAGATGTCCACAACATCAAAGCGTGTCAGAATTTCATGGTAGTTGTTCTTGAGTCCTGACATACTAACACTGATCAAGAATTCACCAAAGAGACTCGTCTTTGAAACCGCTGTGCCCCACGCGTTGGACCGTGAGAGCAGCCTCGCTGAGAGCAATTGTTTCCAGCTACACTACAGTGCAATCGTGACATTTCTCGCAGAAAAAAGTGATTCAGCGTCTCTCTCTCCCCTGAGTGACCGGCTGCCGCCACCGCGCAATCAATCAATCAATCAATCACTCCGCACCGATCCCAGCAACCCCTCTTTCCCTCTCTCTCTCTCCCTCCCTCCGTAAGTCCGTATATATATCTCTCTCTCTCTCTCCCTCCGTATCTCTCTCTCTCTCTCTCTCTCTCTCTCTCTCTCTCTCTCTCTCTCTCTCTCTCTATATATATCTCTCTCTCTCTCTCTCATAATAATAATATAGTCCTGAAAGTCCTCACCTTGGCTTGGACATTGGCCTATATAAGCTGCTTTAAAAGTACCAGCGAAAACAACTTATTTTTCCCCCCGCTGCGGCTCTGCCCTGCAGGGTTTCCACATTGCCACCATTGCTCTTATTTGCAACACACACCACGGTACAAACAATTATTCCCCCTTGTTTATGTCATTTCTATGTCGCTCAATAAGCTCCCATAATGGTTGCTCATTTTGAACAGTGTGTGCAGATAGTGATTCCAGGAATGGCAGCCTCAGCCTCAGCCTGTGCACCAACACGACACCACCTCCTGTTATTTGAGCAGGCGTGGACGGGGGATTTAATGCTTGGCTTGCAAAGGCAATGTCGGCGGCGTAAAATATGTACAGAGGGTTAGGGCCTGCTCGACTGTTAGATTGGTATTTGTTGTTATAACACACACACACACACACACACACACACACACACACACACACACACACACACACACACACACACACACACACACACACACACACACACACACACACACACACACACACACACACACACACACACACACACACACACACACACACACACACACACAGGTCCTCTGCCCGCCTCCTGCCACACGTCTTTAAACCAACATCACCAGACCTAGACCAGAACGCTATGCTTTCCCCGCCTGGCTTTGGGTTTATAAAATAGCTGATATATCTTGAATTATTCAGATCACATACAAAAGGAACATGGTTTTTTTTCTCCCACTGGACAATCTCTCAAGGGCAGATTCGCTGCAACATTGGGGGGGGGAGCGCAGGGGTGGGGGGTGTTGCAGTGGGCTGGACAGAAAACCCTGTACTATATACACAACATCACAGTTGTCCAAACACTGGGTCGGGACGCATTTGTGAGTCGCAAACCAATTTTGATGAGTAAAAAACAAAAACCCCATTTAATTTGTATCTAACCCCAGGTTAGCACAGACATTACAGGAGAGGGAAACAACAATGATGTATGCGTATAACTTAATACTTCTTTTAGAAGTTCTTGGACTTCATTAAGCGAGGTGATATTGAAGAGGCTTTGGATGTATAGTGGTTAATTGGAGTAGTCAGCTGTGGGGTGGGGGTAGGGAACTGTGACGGACATTGTTTGTCTGTATGTAATGTGTTTTATTTTCGTTTTAGTTTTAGTTTTGTCATAATTATTTATTTTTGTTCTTTATTTATTGTTGTCAAAACATTTCGTGATAAGATTTTGTTTGTATAAATACTTATTTGTAAAGAAAATCAATAAACATATGTTTAAAAAATAAATAAATACATGTTTATTTTTCAAGCATAACAAAAAATCCATTTCATTTTCTTACATTTAAAAAAAAATCAGACCCGTCTGAAGTGAGTGGCACTGTACGTACTGTACCAGCCCTCCTCCCTGGCCTGTGTCTGTGTGTTAGGCTGTCCAACAGTGACACTTGGTGGTGAACAAACGCTGCAACGCTATGTTTATGCTCGGACACAGCCAGGGAAACAGGGACAGACCCAGGGACACAGCCAGGGAAACAGGGACAGACCCAGGGACACAGCCAGGGAAACAGGGACAGACCCAGGGACACAGCCAGGGAAACAGGGACAGACCCAGGGACACAGCCACACACATAGCTGTCTATAGGAGTGGTTGCAACCACTCAAAAATAGTTATATTTCAACAACAAAAGAAAATATCGAAAAATTCAGTCTCTGTGTGCGTACGTCTGTAAACTACTGTGGAAGGGTTATCATATATTACTTACTTATATTGATCCTACAAACAATTTAATATAGGTATGGTTTTGCACACTGGTTCTGGACTGAACCGGTTCCCAACCGATGGAAACCGGTGCATGGCCTGTGACCGGATAGATAACAGAAACAGAATGACACAGCAACGCTAAGGAAAGGTCATCAGTTGGCAGGATGCCAACTTTCTACAACAATTATACTTCCATTAAGACACAAAGTGTCCGACATGACATCATATATATATATATATATATATATATATATTGTAGGAATTCTTAGTTACTTTTGCCAACATATTCCCTGCATGGGATCCAGGGTTTTTCATTAGCGGATCTGCCTTTATCATTAACGGTGCTTACTGGTGCAAAAAGAAAGCTTCAGTCGTATATAATTAAGATGCCAGATGGTCTGTATCTATTGAGCAACTCTTTTGCTTAATTCATGTGCCCGTCTCCGTGCGAAGGTACTGGCTAAAGGTCTCTCCCGTTTCACCGCCGTGTACGAGAACACATCCTGCTCATCCAAATCCCCTCGCAGACGAGGCCGTTTTTAAGTGTGTGCCTTGAACTGCAGTACGCTTCAAGTCGTCATGCAGACCGACACAGCCACTGTATACTGACAGAGACTACACCAAAAAGAATACTGCAGCATGTTCCACTATCCAGCCATTTCTATTATTTTGTGGAAAGACAGGAGACAATACATTCTGAACAGAACCAGTATATTTTACTATAGTATAGGGCATTCAAATACAGTACTTTTCTAACAGACGGAAGGCAATTGACTTTTTTTTACCAATAAAATCATGTTAAAGAAACTGTTATGTGTACCGTCACTTTAGAAGCGTAATTGTGTTTACCCGGACAGCGCTGGTTATCAATACACTTTTAGACTGGCATGTTTGTGCCAGCATGGACGATTACATTTATTTCTTGATCACCTCTTGTCTTGATTGTTTAAACATGACGTCATGGGCCGCTATGCTCCATAACAGGCTTGATAAGCCCAAAGCTTATTGATACCGGGCAATAAGCTTGTTATAGTTTGTTTTCTTTCCGGGCATTGGGTATGGAGCTCCATCCCTAGTCCATTAGACTCCTGTCTAATGGCAATCCGGACAACCAAAAAAAAAAAACGTTAATGTATCTGTAGCTGTCTGACTGTGATACAGAGGAGGACAAATTCAGGAGAATGTAATGTGCCGGGAACCCCTGATTGGCCAACCCAAATAGTCAGCTTCACGGATTGGAGGGAGCATTTGCGCTGCTTAGCAATTAGTATTGATTTCATTGATTGAAAACTTTATTCCCTTTTCGTAGAATGGGTATACAGTTCAATAGAAAGTACGGGTCAATACAAAAACTTCTACTGTGAGGATTTAACCATGAAAAGACTTGATTACATCAGGGTCCTCTATTTTCAATTCATCTGAATATTTAAAGACGTACAAAATACACTTCTATGAAAAACAGGAAATCCTCATTATAGTTAAAGAAAGTAATAAAGGGTCTTTGCAGGTTTTGAATTGCAGCCGTCCTTTGCACCCGTGCTTTTTGAGAGCAGTTTTGAAGGAGTCTAGGAGTCTATTTGTCCAAAATGCAGCAGCCAGAGTTTTAACTAGAACTATATGAGAGAACATATTACTCCAGTTTTGGCATCGCTGCACTGGCTTCCGGTTGTTTTTAGGATTGATTTTAAAATTATTTTACTTGTCTATAAAGCTCTCAATGGTCTCGCACCTTCCTACCTACATGACTGCCTGCCTAAATATGTCCCAAACCGCCCCCTAAGGTCTTCCACCGCCGGCCTGCTCGCTTTGCCCCAAAAAATGGCAACTAAAAAATACGGGGAAGCAGCTTTTTGCTTCTACGGGCCGTCGGCATGGAACAAGCTCCCACTGTACCTTCGTCAGGCAGCCTCTGTAGACATTTTTAAAGCTCAGCTCAAGACCCACTTCTACAACATTGCCTTTAATTGATCTTATATTTTTTATTTTTCATGTCCTCACTGTACTGCATTACTGCTTGTTTTTGAATGTCATTGCCTTGCTTTTCTTTTATTCTCCATTGTTCTGTAAAGCACTTTGAGCTGCATTTCATGTCATGAAAGGTGCTATACAAATAAAGTTTTATTATTATTATTATTATTATTATTATTTTGTAATGGCTGTTGGTATAGACTCAGAGCGTCGCAGTCCCGCCCCCTCTAGAGACCCGGAAAATAAATCCCCGTTCATTTTCCTCATAGACTTTTCAGAAAGTATTTATTTAAAGACGTTTACGCCGTGGACAAAGCCAACTCTTGTCGTGACAAATCATGACAACAAACAAAATTTTTCAGGCCAAACAAAGAATTAGAAAGTAGAAAAAAACGGCAGGTTACAACACTTTTTTTGTAGTTTTTCTTCTTTGTAATTATTTGTTTGGTCCAAAATATTGTGTGAGTTGGCTTCGTACGACGCTCAAAAGGTCTTTAAATAAATAAGTTTTGAAATGCCCATGGGAAAAATGCATTGGGATTCATTTCCTGGGCGTGGCGTCGTCATGAAAGGGGGCGGGACTGCGACGCTCTATAGGACGTTCCACAATTTATTGGCATTGGAGAAAAAAAAAATTAAACCCTTGTTTGAGCCGGATCTGGGTTTCGCATGGGTTTGTTGAACTGCTTCTGGTGTTTTGATTTGGGACTTTGACATTGACGTATAGGTCCCTGACTGGTCGAGCTCCGCGTAACATCTGTGATGTCAATACACAGTATAAGTGACAGAAGAGCCATAAGAATGGCATAGCAGCATGGCGCGTGCGCACACACTTCACTTGAGGGTCCGGTGTCCCCCGCCTTCCTCGCAATCATCATCTCTCTCCATTGTATCACTATATCTCAGAGTTAATTTACATTACATCAGACTCCATGTTGATCTAATGTCATGGATAAGCAAATTTAATGCCATAACAAGCCAAGGCTTTGAGTTAAACAGACACACGGCCGTTTGGCGCGGCGAGCGGTGCCTCTCCGCATTAAGCCCCCCCACTCCTCACGTGTCACTGTCGGAGGCAAATTGGGGTAAATTAAATTCATGCTTGAAGACTGTTGCTTAGAGCTCGTTCTCGCTTTG
Source organism: Protomyctophum parallelum (assembly GCF_964188405.1). Lineage (NCBI taxonomy): Eukaryota > Metazoa > Chordata > Actinopteri > Myctophiformes > Myctophidae > Protomyctophum > Protomyctophum parallelum. Next base: position 46,021,190 of record NC_139702.1, read on the forward strand.
TGCAGTGACAGCTGGGAGCACGTTGATGGATTACACTTTGTTATGTAAATGGCGACTAGGTGCGTGCGTGCCTGCGGGCGCACGCACACCTTCGAGTCAGACAACGCCTAGGCGTCTCTTCCTGGTTTTCAGACAGCTGGTGGGTGGAAATATAAAGCGCTCGCGTGGGGCTGCAACGCAACGCGTCGGTAAAGATCCGGAAACGCCTTGCCGACGCTGCAGGTTGCAGCTGTGCTACGAGCGTCATATCCACCCACCAGCTGTCTGGAAACCAGGAAGAGACACCTGGTCTAGGCGTTTACTTGACGCAACAGTGTGCCTGTACCCTTTGTAACGTGTTCTACAGAGGACTCAATCTATGGTTGAAATCAAATAAACTGTGTTCACATTCATAGCTTACCAGGTTACCAGAGTGATTTTTGTATTGGAGATTATGTAATGGGTACTGTCATTTTTTTTTTTTTTATTGGGTGTTTTTTAAACTATAGTGTCACTGTATTTTTTAGAAAAAGTCTCATGTGGACAAGTGGTGAACTGAAAACCTGTCCACATGAGAGTGGTGCTAACACACTGAAAAACAATACACCTACAATTTGTACAACTGAGCAATGAAATTGTTATATCAAATAAATAAACACACACATGAACATAAACCAGCAGTGCATGTTCGCCAACCAGCAGCGCATGTTCGCCAACCAACAGCCTCATGTTCGCATGTACGCATGTTCGGACTAACGGGACTTTCGGATGATTATGGGCAGTCTCCAGATTCTTCTCCTCTCCCTGTGGTGGTCGTGGCCGTGTTGAGTGTGAGGTGCAGGAACACATGAAGGGCCTTCTGGAGGCTGGCACCATGCCCTTATATGAACGAGCCCGCTGGTCTCCCACCCACCCAGCAACAGAAAACTGGGCCAGGGCCAACGCTTCCTTCCAACATCCAGCCAACTGCACTAATTGCAATTATCTAAAGAAACTGATCTCCTTTGAGATACCCCCCCCCCCCCCAAAAAAAGAAAAAGAAAATCAAGACATTAAGGCCTGACGCTATGGATAGTGAGCCTCATGTGGTTTACGGTAGAATTCATGATTTTACAGTGATGTGAGTGTGTGTGTATAGGGAGCAGAGTATATGAAAGAGAGAGAGAGAGAGAGAGAGAGAGAGAGATCTGCAGCATTCTTCATTTTAGCGTCTAACAAAGAAATATCGATTTTGTCCTTTTTCGCTCAGCCTCGGATAATCACTTCAATTCTAATTTGATGAGGAATCCCACTGCAGCTGCATGGAGACCCACAAGATGGGCATTCTACATTCTGCTCCTGCACATGATCTAAATCACTTCATTACAGCTGAGTACCGCAAAATAAAATTATACCATAAAGACAAGAACACAGAGAGCTGCATCAGTGCAAGCGCTGATTCTAGAAATGCAGCGATGACTTCCGTTATTCGTATGTTTATAAGTGCCACTGTCTGCAAAACACCAACCTGCACATCGGGAGCAATTAGGGGTTCAGTGTCGTCCTCGAGGACACTTCCACACTAACTCACCATCATTCTGACCAATTCACACCACAGATAGAATGAACGAACAATCTCCATTCGGTGAAGAAAAGGAAAGAGCACATCCAGCACTTCCGTATAACTTTCCTTTCATCACTTTCTTCACAAATACCGTCTGATAGAGCTCTCCTGATGAGGGAGACTCTCTGCGCTGTAAGGAATATGGTAACTAATTAGAACGCTGAGCCAGAAGAGGTTAAGTCAGTCAGTCAGTCAGTCAGTCAGTCAGTCAGTCAGTCAGTCAGTCAGTCAGTCAGTCAGTCAGTCAGTCAGTCAGTCAGTCAGTCAGCCAGCCAGCCAGCCAGCCAGCCACTGGATGATTGGGATGGAGCTCGATAACCGATACCCAAACAAATCAGATAAAAAGCTTATTGACTACCTGTTATCAATGAGCTTTGAGCTTATCAAGCCTGTTATGGAGCATAGCGGCCCATGACGTCATGTTTAAACAATCATGAAGAAATAAATATAATCATCCACGCTGGCACAAACATGTCGGTCTAAAGGTGTATTGTTTTGGGTAAACAAATTTACGTTTTTAAAGTGACGGTACACATATTAACCAGTTAACAGTTTATTTAGTATTATTTTATTGGTAAAATTGTCAATTGCCTTCCGTCTGTTAGAAAAGTAGGCCACTGTATTTAAAGGCCCTCGTAAAAGATACTGGTTCTGTTCAGAATGTCTTTAATAATAAAATGCTCGATAGTGGGCTCGATAAGAACCCGTCTCAAAAGCCTGATCGATAAGGTGCTCGTTATCAATAAAAATGAACGAGCTCCATCCCTAGTGGTGGAAAGTAATCCCATTTACTGTAATTAATAATCAGTACTTAAGTACAATTTTGAGGTATTCATACTTTACTCGAGTATGTCAAATTTTCAGTACTTTTACCTCTACTCCACTGCATTTCAGAGATACATATTGTACTTTTACTTCACTACAATTATTTGAAATATTTAGTTACTAGTTACTTTGATTATTATTACAAAGCATACATCAAACACTTGAGCATACATTTTGGCCGATCGACAAGCTCCCAATGCGTGGCATTAGGCCTGTTGAGCAGCAGCAGGGCAAAAGTGCAGCGTATTCACTCTTCCAGCGTCTGACTCCGTGTCTGAGGAGCATCTAACCCATTTAGACCGATCCGAGGATCCGATTCTACAAATGTCTTCTAAAATCACGACAGTTTTCTGAAAAAACCTGTTTCTATGTCAAACTATTTCATGTCAGCAACCCAAATGTTACGTAATTGGCCGCCGACCCCCATCTGAAAATATGTTGTTCCAGGGACACCCCCCCCCCCCCCCCCCAGAAGCAACGATACAAGCTAAAAACTTTGGCTGTGAAAGAATATATATTCAAAGAATTGCACCAACATTTCCGCACTTTTTTCAGAAATAGCAGATCTACAAGCTCGTAATGTGGCACTCGGTGCCACGCTATGAGCTTGTAGATCTGCTATTTTTCCAACAGCTATAAGGTTGTGAATAATGGTTTAAAGTGGTTCAAAGCTGTGAGGTGACACACTATGCACCGAAGTGTCCTCGGGTCTAGACACTGTGCTGTCAGCCAACGAGCCAGACAGCCAGCCTCACTTCAGAATAGAAACAGGAAGTGGGTCAAATACGGGCGGAAAGAAAAATGGTGACAGAAAGAAAGGAGGAACGGGGTGGTGGGGTGGAAGAGGGGGAGGGGGGGGGGGGGGGGAGAACGAAAAGCAACACTCCATGTTCTATTAAAAAAAGTTAGTTGACTGTCACCTAGAAAGATGTTCACTTGTTGGGACCAGAGTAACATAGTAAGAGTGGTGACACTATAGAGTGTCGCAGTCCCGCTCACGATCCGAGTTGGCTTTGTCCGCGGGGTAACCGTCTTTATATAACTACTTTTTGACAAGCCTATGGAAAAGATTTATGGAGAATCATTTCCTGGGCCACTCGTAGTTCTGAAAGGGGGCGGGACTGCGACACTCTATAGCGTTGACTCCCGTTGCAACAATGGAATGCGGAAGTGCTCATTCAATCTCAATGGGATAGTTCCAGCCATAGGAGCGATGTTTGGAACTATAGCCCAAGTGTGTCGCTACTCTCCTACTCTACACTCTGGTTGGGACCGGAGGGGGGGGGGGGGGGGGGGTTGCTGCACTGAGGGGCTTGTTGGGACCAGAGCCATAGAGTAAGACAGAGTTACAACACTCCGTTCACTTCATGCGGGGGGGCCAGGCTCTTCTATGTGAACTTCTATTGGTTGGTCCCTTCAAAAGGGGACAACCGGAAGTTTACGGAATGCATTGGAGTCAATGGGCTCGTGCGCGTATACATGATCCACGTGACCAGGCTGTTTTCTGCCCCCTCAATGTCGTAACTCTTACTCTATGGCTCTGGTTGGGACACGGGGGGCCACAAAGTGGCTGCACTGAGGGGCCTGTTAACAATGCTGCACTCTGTTCAAATTTACACAAATAATGCAATCACAACCTCTCTCTCTCTCTCTCATATACACCCGCACACAAGCACTCACACACTCAACCATGCTCGCATGCTCGCATGCTCGCACGCTCGCATGCTCGCACGCTCGCACGCTCGCACGCACGCACGCACGCACGCACGCACGCACGCACGCACGCACGCACGCGCAACACACACACACACACACACACACACACACACACACACACACACACACACACACACACACACACACACACACACACACACACACACACACACACACACACACACACACACACACACACACACACACACACAGTGTAAATAAATCAGTCTGTCAACGTGGACGGAGCCAGGTGCCAGGAGAACAGTCGACTAGGGATTACAGTATATAGAGGTAACAAAACAATTACAGGCCTCACACCCCCAGGAGGGAGAACAGCTTGTATTTGTTTAAGTCATGAGATGTCAGCCTCCCGCTGTGAAGCCTGTATACAATACAGTATGTATACGGTCTGGAGCACAGGTGGCAGACACAGGTGAAGGTGTTGGAATATGATGTCGTGGAAAGCGACGTAAAGGTTGCGTGAGGTACTGTAAGCACACGTCAAGCAGTGAGGGATTACCACCTTCTTTCATTTTGTTGAAAATGAAACGCTTGTATGTTTGTATGATGTGTACCAAAATTGGAAAATAGTTGATGGAGATTATGGGCTCCATTTTCGTCACCAAAAAAATAGTTCAACTATAGCCAATCTACATTGACACTAGACTGTAGACTGGCCATTTCAACGATTCAAAAATGTTTAGCAAAATAGTAAAAGAAAAGGAAAATAAGTTTAGGGATAAGGGGTTTAGGTAACGAAAATGCAGCCCTATGACTATTTGAAACTTGTTGGACCAAATTATACCCAAAACTGAGAAAAGGTCCTGTGAATATTATTCAGAACATTTTAACACCTCAAGCTGGCCAGAAATGGGTGTGACAATGGGAGGGACAATAGACTTTGATAAATAAATGCAACGATTTAATGACTCTTAACACAACTATCTGTTGGAATGAAAACCTTCTTCAGTTAAGTTAAATATTTTATTTGACATAATTTGAATGGAGTGCTTCTCCATTTGTCTATGACAGGATGTTGTTTCAGTGATGTTATGCGCAGTGTAGCAGGTATGTATCATTTAAATTAAATTGTATCTATACCATTTTCTGTGACAGCACAGAGTGTGTATTCAAATTAATACAGCGTTTATGATATTGATTTCCTCCTGTAGGCTATTTTCCAAAACAAGTGTCATGACCAGCAGATATCACTATAAAGTGGGCATAAGATTCACTATACTCTACGGTATACATACAGCAGTGTGGTAGATTCACTATACTCCCTACGGTATACATACAGCAGTGTGGTAGATTCACTATACTCTACGGTATACATACAGCAGTGTGGTAGATTCACTATACTCTACGGTACACATACAGCAGTGTGTAGATTCAATACTCTACGGTATACATACAGCAGTGTGGTAGATTCACTATACTCTACGGTACACATACAGCAGTGTGTAGATTCAATACTCTACGGTATACATACAGCAGTGTGGTAGATTCACTATACTCTACGGTATACATACAGCAGTGTGGTAGATTCACTATACTCTACGGTATACATACAGCAGTGTGGTAGATTCACTATACTCTACGGTACACATACAGCAGTGTGTAGATTCACTATACTCCCTACGGTATGCATACAGCAGTGTGGCAGATTCACTATACTCTACAGTATACATACAGCAGTGTGGTAGATTCACTATACTCTACAGTATACATACAGCAGTGTGGTAGATTCACTATACTCTACGGTATACATACAGCAGTGTGGTAGATTCACTATACTCTACGGTATACATACAGCAGTGTGGTAGATTCACTATACTCTACGGTATACATACAGCAGTGTGGTAGATTCACTATACTCTACGGTATACATACAGCAGTGTGTAGATTCAATACTCTACGGTATACATACAGCAGTGTGGTAGATTCACTATACTCTACGGTACACATACAGCAGTGTGTAGATTCAATACTCTACGGTATACATACAGCAGTGTGGTAGATTCACTATACTCTACGGTACACATACAGCAGTGTGTAGATTCACTATACTCCCTACGGTATGCATACAGCAGTGTGGTAGATTCACTATACTCTACGGTATACATACAGCAGTGTGGCAGATTCACTATACTCTACGGTATGCATACAGCAGTGTGGTAGATTCACTATACTCTATGGTATACATACAGCAGTGTGGTAGATTCACTATACTCTACGGTATACATACAGCAGTGTGGTAGATTCACTATACTCTACGGTACACATACAGCAGTGTGGTAGATTCACTATACTCTACGGTATACATACAGCAGTGTGGTAGATTCACTATACTCTATGGTACACATACAGCAGTGTGGTAGATTCACTATACTCTACGGTATACATACAGCAGTGTGGTAGATTCACTATACTCTACGGTACACATACAGCAGTGTGGTAGATTCACTATACTACCTACGGTATACATACAGCAGTGTGGTAGATTCACTATACTCTATGGTATACATACAGCAGTGTGGTAGATTCACTATACTCTACGGTATACATACAGCAGTGTGGTAGATTCACTATACTCTATGGTATACATACAGCAGTGTGGTAGATTCACTATACTCTATGGTATACATACAGCAGTGTGGTAGATTCACTATACTCTATGGTATACATACAGCAGTGTGGCAGATTCACTATACTCTACGGTATACATACAGCAGTGTGGTAGATTCACTATACTCTACGGTATGCATACAGCAGTGTGGTAGATTCACTATACTCTACGGTATACATACAGCAGTGTGGTAGATTCACTATACTCTACGGTACACATACAGCAGTGTGGTAGATTCACTATACTCTACGGTACACATACAGCAGTGTGGTAGATTCACTATACTCCCTACGGTATACATACAGCAGTGTGGTAGATTCACTATACTCCCTACGGTATACATACAGCAGTGTGGTAGATTCACTATACTACCTACGGTATACATACAGCAGTGTGGTAGATTCACTATACTCTACGGTATACATACAGCAGTGTGGTAGATTCACTATACTCTATGGTATACATACAGCAGTGTGGTAGATTCACTATACTCTATGGTATACATACAGCAGTGTGGTAGATTCACTATACTCCCTACGGTATGCATACAGCAGTGTGGCAGATTCACTATACTCTACAGTATACATACAGCAGTGTGGTAGATTCACTATACTCTATGGTATACATACAGCAGTGTGGTAGATTCACTATAATCCCTACGGTATACATACAGCAGTGTGGTAGATTCACTATAATCCCTACGGTATACATACAGCAGTGTGGTAGATTCACTATACTCCCTACGGTATACATACAGCAGTGTGGTAGATTCACTATACTCTACGGTATACATACAGCAGTGTGGTAGATTCACTATACTCTACGGTATACATACAGCAGTGTGGTAGATTCACTATACTCTACGGTATACATACAGCAGTGTGGTAGATTCACTATACTCCCTACGGTATACATACAGCAGTGTGGTAGATTCACTATACTCTACGGTATACATACAGCAGTGTGGTAGATTCACTATACTCTACGGTATACATACAGCAGTGTGGTAGATTCACTATACTCTACGGTATACATACAGCAGTGTGGTAGATTCACTATACTCTACAGTATACATACAGCAGTGTGGTAGATTCACTATACTCTATGGTATACATACAGCAGTGTGGTAGATTCACTATACTCTACGGTATGCATACAGCAGTGTGGTAGATTCACTATACTCTACAGTATACATACAGCAGTGTGGTAGATTCACTATACTCTACGGTATACATACAGCAGTGTGGTAGATTCACTATACTCTATGGTATACATACAGCAGTGTGGTAGATTCACTATACTCTACGGTATACATACAGCAGTGTGGTAGATTCACTATACTCTACGGTATACATACAGCAGTGTGGTAGATTCACTATACTCTACGGTATACATACAGCAGTGTGGTAGATTCACTATACTCCCTACGGTATACATACAGCAGTGTGGTAGATTCACTATACTCCCTACGGTATACAGCAGTGTGGTAGATTCACTATACTCTACGGTATACATACAGCAGTGTGGTAGATTCACTATACTCCCTACAGTATACATACAGCAGTGTGGTAGATTCACTATACTCTACGGTATACATACAGCAGTGTGGTAGATTCACTATACTCTACGGTATACATACAGCAGTGTGGTAGATTCACTATACTCTACAGTATACATACAGCAGTGTGGTAGATTCACTATACTCCCTACGGTATACAGCAGTGTGGTATACTTCCTACGGTACAGTACATACAGCAGTGTGGTACGATTTGTTTGGTAGAATTTGTTTTATTAGTCGGAGGATATTCACATTCATGAGGACGGCTATGGTCCAAGGAGTGTTTTTCGTGCACTAAGGCTTGGAATGGAATCAGAATCATGAAACCCCCCTAGTTTGACATGTCACGTGCTACTTAAAGCATAATGACATTTAGAACATGTTGCCTTATATTGGTTGTTGATGGTACCCCAACTTTCAGCAGCTGTCAAAGATTCCCCTTGGGTGGTTGAATAGAAACCAATGTGGGATATGTTAGTAGACACCTTTACAAACACATGAGTAAAGACAATAATTGGTAAGAAATGTATTCCCAGATTTGACATTATTCTGATCATTCCCCCTGACTATAGCTTGTTATGGTAGTGTAATCGTGTAACGTGAGTATACATTTCTCACTACTGTATATACTGTATATAATTTGTATTCACTCCTACAACACGCGAGATGCTGTTTATATACATATATTTTTTTATTGACCTACATGCATATTTAATCAGGGAAGACCATTGAGAGCATGCTAGGACGCCCTGAGTACAACACAATTTTACATAAGGTGAAATATAGATGAGCAATATGAAAAAGAACATCATAATGCAAATACAAAAAAAAAAGTACAGCCGCTATGCGTTGCATCCTCGAGTAGTGACGCATGATTCTAGAGACCAGTTTGTCCAGTTTCAGAGAGTCCTGTATTTCTTTGTATTTGTCTGGAGCGTATTTGTTCACCGTTCATTCGTGGAGTTTTAAACGTAATGTAGGTCTGCGCGCGCGTTATACATATCCCGTGGTTTGGGGAATTGAAAGCGAGGATAAATACAACGGGAGCTACAGTATAGTTGCCACGCAGAGCCTTATACATAAATAAAACACAATGTTCTCTACGGATGGCTGTATAGTTGCGTTGAACGTTCCCATTATCCTTAAGTGTTCTCAGATATTCCATTTTAGTTTTTTCCTCACATGCCTGTGTGGCTTGAAGCCATGCATTTCATATAAAGAGCTTGAACAACTGAGATTTGACGTGTCGGTTCTTTACCGAGAATCGGGTAGAGATCACTGCTGGTGTTCCTTCTCTCGCTGTATTATAATTTGTCAGTGTTAAGTGTGGTTAACCCAACCATAAAAGAGAAGCTCTGCACACTGTAGCTCCCTTAGATGCATATAATTGGCACCCCTGCCAAGTGATGTTTCAAGTTTAGCGGATCAGATTAATACTAATGTAATACTAGTGACGTCTTGAAGATTCAATCGCATTATTCATTTAATTCATGTTTGCCAGCTGGGTACATTCTGGGTGGTATCGTATGTCTCTCAATCAAAATGTATTTTAACACAATCCCCGCCGACAAAATGTAGCCTACGTTAATTGTCGGCAAGCGACAAGCGCCAAAACACGTTGGGTTACGTTAATTCAGTTTTATATAATGCATATATAATGTATAAAATGTTTTGATCCGATCTAGTGGAAAGGCTACTCACATTACCTTCTTTCATTCCTTTGAAAATGAAGGCCTAATTGTACCAACAAGTCTGTTGTTTCTTTTTTTTTTTTTTTTGCAACCCATTTATTTCCACACAGTGTCAATGATCTAATGCAGTGGTCCCGATTCCTTTTTGGCCGTGCACCCGCTGTTACCTCCTGACCTAGAGCTTCGGATGGCTATCTGTTGTGAGCTCAGACACTGGACTGCACCGTCCTGGTTGCACACGTACTGTACGCATGCTTTCAGTCGCTTTAGATTCCCGTCCCAGGCGGCATTTCTGGTGGTCAAAACCACACTTATTGCACGGAGCCTGGCGGTCGCTGTAATGGCGCCGGCCTGTACTTATCATCCAGGCAGAGAACAACAACAACAACAACCGGTCGAGACTCGAAAGTCAACAATTGATTCTCTGTGCATAAAGGTATATTGTTTTTAGAAAACTTCCCCATTGACCTTGACCCTTGGTTCAGAGTTATCATTTCACCACATTAGCCCTCCCTATGTACACACAAAAACAGATTGAAAAGCGGCTTCACATCGTGACACACAGTGATTAGGTCAGGGGCTTGACCTTCATGGATGGAAACCATTGTGTCTGTCATTCATTCATTCATTCATTCGTTTATATAGCTACCTTTTTTCAACCTTTTAGTGTAAAAATACTATTTGCGGAATTTTGAAATCTTGATATGATGAATGACATTACCTGGTACAGTTGTACTTGATTGTGCGCGTGCGTTTGTCCGCGAGCGTGTGTGTGTGTGTGTGTGTGTGTGTGTGTGTGTGTGTGTGCATGCGTGTGTGTGTGTAGGCCACGTGCACACACTGCGCATGCACGCACACGCTTTGTTTGTTTGTGCATGCTGCTGACATCCATTCTGTCACAATACCTCTGGGGCTAAGCTCTTCTAGGCTTACATGTACCACCAGCCCAGCTCCATCAATAAGTCTGCAGTTGTCTCTCCTATACTTCTCCCCTGCCTGCACTGTTCTAAAGCTACTGATGGATACCCGAATATACAAAAGTATTGGTATCAACAGTTTTCAACTGCATGAAAATCTTTTGAAAATAGCAGATCTACAAGCTCACGATGTGTCGCATTGCGATGCATTGTGAGCTTGTAGATCAGCTTGCTATATTGGCATCGGTGTGCTGTGGTCACATAGGCACCCCTGCAGCGGAAGCAGGTACGGTCGTCCCTAAACCATCTCGACCTCGACCTCACGTCGACCGCTCTGTGTACTTGTTTATTTATTATTTATTATTTATTTTATAGGGTTAGGTTCAGGCATAGTTTTACTGGGGTTAAGTTCAGCTATAGGGTTAGGTTTAGGTTAGGAATAAGGTTAGGTTGAACCGTTTAAGCATAATTTACTTAGGTTACTTAACCCATTTTGGACTGAGGCCGATTCTAAAAATCCTAAAATGTATCATAGCGCGCCACCGAGTGGCGTGCTATGAGCGTGTAGATCTGCTATTTTTCAACAACTAAAGCATAACGTAATGCTTAAAACACCAAAAGGGGTTCCCGCCCAGAATGGGTTAAGGAATACCAGGCCTCGCAGTTCCGCCAGCTGTACGCCCGGTGCGAGTTGGTAAAGGGGCGACTCGTCTGGTATTCCTCCCAGCCTATGACCTCATTCCATAGGCTCAGCACACCCGTGCCAATATTACAACATACTGTATTATTGCTTAATTAAATTCTGTAAATTCTTGTGTAAGTCAAACTAGCCCCTGCAGCATATTAGAAAGGACAGCTTTTAGGTGTTTTTTTTTAAGCATAGCTATGATTAAAATGTGACTATACATGTCAGATAAGAATTTGGCTTTAATACTAATTAATTGCAATCTGAACGAATTCCTCTTTCAATCAACCCTTCCATTCCATTACCAGAATTCTGAATAGGAACTGTTGAAACGCTATATTTAATTATGTTCATCCTCAACTCTTAACAGAGATACCTTGAAAAAGACTTCTGCCTGAGACAACTGCAAAAAGAAGATTATAACACGTGTGCGCGTGCGTGCGTGTGCATCTAGGCAAGTGTTGTTGGATCAAGGTTGAGGCCAGCAGAGAAAGCATTGAAAGAAATAATTAGATGATCACAACAAGGCAGCGCCATACGCAGCACATACAGTACAGTATATGAACCAGCCGAGTGCATGAAAGGTAGCTCGATCTGGTCCATAGCTCTAATGCGTTGCATTTAGAGCTATGTTACTCTCGACTTCTGCCGCTCGCATGAATGCAGACCAGCCTCTTGTCTTTAGCAAAAATAAAAAGAAAGATTTTGCTACTCACCAAAAACAAAGGCGGGTTGTGTCATTAGAAAGCCTGCTTTCCTTAGTGGACGCACTCTGAGCCCCCCACCACACGTATAAACGGTACTTTTTGGCCAGAAAGGGATTTCTTTTCACCGGAGGAAAAATATTCTCTACGAGGCAATTCTCTGGCAATATCGGTAGAGGGCGCAGTGGAGTAACTAAAAGTATTTTTTCCCGGTGGAAACAAAATCCCCTTTTGGCCAAAAAGTACTGTTTAGACGTGTGGTGGGGGGGCTCAGAGTGCGTCCACTAAGGAAAGCAGGCTTTCTAATGACACAACCCGCCTTTGTTTTGGTAAAAACGTCTAAAGACAAGAGGCTGGTCTGCATTCATGCGACCAGCCTCTCATGTACTCTCATGTAAAAGTACAAATGTAAGATGTAACAATAAAGTAGAAGATGGATGGATGGATGGATGGATGGATGGATGGATGGATGGATGAATGGAGATTGTACAACCTACTGTATGATCTACCCCCCCCGCCCCCCCCCACCCCCCCCTCTCTTTGTGTACTGACAGATGATCCGGTTTCATCTCTGCCATTCCTTAGGCCTGGAAATTATTATCTTCTTCAGATGTGACTTGTATTCAATCATGGCTATACTAACTCAAAGCAATTATTTCATGTGTGTCAGAACAATCGATGCTTTGATTGCATAGTGTCTGTTGTTACACGGGGGCAGGAATGAATGGCTTTTGATGCTGCGATTGCATGTGTTTGTTATACTACGGGACAGGAATAAATGAGTTCGCCCCCCTAAACACTGACAGCATAGGTTCAGAGCGGCCAATTTCATATTGATTATTAAGGAAGTTGATAAAGTCCAATCGCTCATGCGTGGTCAGTTAAGTGGCAGGACATTTAAGCAGAATTAAACGTCTGCAAACGGGGTCTGGAGATTAATGAGGAGCGATTGTGTCTACAATCTCAACAGCTTCAAACCCATTTTGGGGCGGGAACCCCTTTTGGTGTTTTAAGCATTATGTTGTACTTTATCT
>NC_139702.1:46039530-46055280 GCF_964188405.1 Protomyctophum parallelum
AGCGTCGGTCTGCTTAAAGCTGCTATAAGCAATAATATGTCAACATCTTTATTTATTTTTATTATTATTATTCAGACAGCCAGCAATGGGTAGAACGCTCCCCCCAAAAATTGTAGTCTCGGTGACACATCTAGGGGCCGCAATCTGCATTCAAAGATGTTCCTAGAAGCTTTGTCATTGGTCGAAAAAAAAAAACCTGGTCAATGACTAACCAATCAGGAAGCAGACAAGCAAATCGACCAATGACAAAGCTTCTAGGGAAATCTTTGAATGCAGATTGCGGCCCCTATAGATGTGTCACGGAGACACTTTTTTTGGGGAGCGTTCTACCCATTGCTGGCTGTCTGAATAAATGAAAAGATCATTACTATTTTATTTTGACATATTGCTTATAGCAGCTTTAAATACTGTATGTGTAGGTCGTATAGTGGAACTATAGAGGGTCTGAGTGAGCTTGAGCGGCAAAGTGAGTTTAACGTAATTTAACCCATTCTGAACGGGTACCCATTTTGGTATTAGCATCATGTCATGCTTTAGCTATTTAAAAATAGCAGATCTACAAGCTCATAGCGCGCCACCGAGTGGCGCGCTACGAGCTTGTAGGTCTGCTATTTTTTGAAAAATCGAAGAATGACTGACATTTTTAGAATCTGATCTCAGGTCAGAATGGGTTAATCAGACCAGTGTGTGTCCAGTGGAAACCTCGTATGAATCTGATCTCAGGTCAGAATGGGTTAATGCAATCAGATAGGACTGAACCATAGTGGTACGGTACAGTACAGTACAGTACAGTACAGTACAGTACAGTACAGTACAGTACAGTACAGTACAGTACAGTACAGTACAGTACAGTACAGTACAGTACAGTACAATGCTGCTGTGTTTGTTTGGCTCTCTCCTCTTCACATAATCCTGGCAGCACATTCCCCCGATAAATATGATAATGTGCTGCATGCAGCGTGACCCGACGCTGGCAGGAGGTAGAGGTCAGAGAGCCGTACTGTACGTACATGAGACGATGCCAGAACACGAGTACACACACATGCACTCAGCATGTGGGCACACACACACACACACACACACACACACACACACACACACACACACACACACACACACACACACACACACACACACACACACACACACACACAGAATATTAGCCCATTTAGACCCCAGGATGATTCTACACATAATTATGCTTTCTAAATCCTGACAGTTTCCTGGAAAAACCCAAAAGCGAACCACCAAAAGCGGCGTTCCCGCCCAGAATGGGTTAGACATGTGCACAGACACATTGCTGGGAATGGATAAAGACTCGGACACTGTACTTATAGTGAATGATACAGATAAACAACACCATCCTGTGGGCTTTGGGTCTAGAAACTATTCAGAATAACGACAGTGGACTTCCACTTCCACTAGTATGGCCAGGTTACTCTGGTCCATACTAGCCCTCATGCCCTTTGCTGCCGTTGCATTAAGGCTCTGCCACTCTTTGCTTCTATATGATATATGACATAGTAGTCTATTGTCAGTTCACACTGAAATTTGTCTTGTGGCCCAGCGGCCTTGTATGCAACACATATACACACATTTGACATTTAACACAAAAACAGAAATAAAAATACAGTTACATACATAGAGACGGCACAGAGCAATGTCCATTGTCCACAGCTCAGTCTAGTCCTGGCCAAAAACCTGATTAAGCCTCAAAGTCGACTGATGGACAAAAGACTTCAGTCTGACCTTATTGTATATGCTGTAACACCATATCTCCTTCCTGACGGCAGCAACTCTCCATACAAAACATGGCTAGTATTAGAGGTGATATTCCTTGCTAACCTTAGGATGCTGTTATCATACTGTACGGTGTCGCAGTCCCGCCCCCTACCAGGGCGCAGGAAATTATTCCCCTTTCATTTTCCTCATAGACATTTCAAAAAATATTTATTTAAAGACCTTTTAAGCGTTGTACTAGGCCAACTCGAGTTGTGAGAAATCATGACAACAAATACAATTTTTAGGGCCAAACAAATAATTAGAAAGAAAAAAACGGCAGGTTACAACACTTTTTTTCTTGTTTTTCTTCTTTGTAATTATTTGTTTGGTCCAAAATATTGTGTTTGTCATGGTTTAAAAAAAATACTTATTGAAATATCTATGGGGAAAAATGCATTGGGAATTATTTCCTGGGTCTGGCGTCGTCATGAAAGGGGGCGGGACTGCGAGACTCTATAGCCCTCGCTATAGAGCGGTAAAACGTTTTACCTACTCACCAATACAAAGGGCGGTTTGTGTAATTAGAAAGCCTACTTTCCTTAGTCGACGCACTCTGAACTGGCCCTCCCCCCACCACACGTATAAAATGCACATTTTGGCCAGAAAATAGACAAGATTTTCATTCAGGAGAAGAAAACAAAACCCCTTTCTGGCCAAAAAGTGCATTTTATACATGTGGTGGGGGGCTCAGAGCGTGTCCACTAAGGACAGTAGGCTTTCAAATTACACAAACTTTGTATTGGTGAGTAGGTAAAAACATTTTGTTGCCAGCATGGCAACAACTACATTCTCACGTACTGCACGATGACTGGCAGCCCATATATACTAAACTTTTATAATGTGTGCGTTCCATTAACAAGAGATAAGATACCAATGTTAAATTGTATTGCATTTTATTTTTCCTGAATCGCTTGTTTGACAACGTAGTATCCACCCAGCATTCCAGTGCATTCCATGGCTGCAGTTTGTTTAAACATCTCTTTCTATACCTTACAGTTACAATCCACTGCCAGATTAAAACCTGTTCCTCAATATGGAGGAGTTATACTGTACATGTATGACGAAAAGAGAGCTGAGCCAGAAGGCAAAGCTCTCTGTCTACCGAGCAATCTTCGTTCCTACTCTCACCTGTGGTCATGACGTGTGGGTCATGACCGAAAGCATAAGGTCTCGAATACAAGCGGCCAAAATGAGTTTTCTCCGACGAGTGGCTGGCATCTCCCTTAGAGATAGGGTGAGAAGTTCAGTCATGCGGGAGAGACTCGGAGTAGAGTCGCTGCTTCTTCGCCTGGAAAGGAGCCAGCTTAGGTGGTTCAGGGCATCTGGTCAGGATGCCTCTTGTGCGTCTTGGGCAGACCAACGCGCAGTTGGAGGAAACACATCGACTCACTGGCCTTGGAACGTCTCGGGATCCCCCCAGGAGGAACTCACTAATGTTGCTCTGGAGAGGGAAGTCCTGCATATAAAGTCACTTACTGTAAGCGTCTGCTAAATTGCCTAAAATTGTAAATGGCAATTAACGTTAGAATAACCAACTTGTCCAACGTGTTAATCCGCTATTTATGTAATCTTGATTTATAAACAACAAGGTTATAACGGCGTGATGAGGAGATGATGTTTGCAGCGGGCATGCCAAAAAAAACGCTGTGGACATTTATTCTTGTCCACAGCGCGGCCAAGTCCCAGAGTGTACAAATGGAACCAAATGCACTCACAGCTTAATTAACACTCAGGGTTTCACAGCGTAGCGACTCCCACTGACAAGCCAGTAGAATGTTCCCTCATGCATATTCATGAGGAAGACAGAACTCGATCCTCACTAGCCCTGGATCTAATTTACAGGCTATGTGTACAGGACACGTGCACACGCACACACGCCTCTCTCTCCTTGCACCAGAAGGCACACCTCTACCTCCCGCTAGCTGCACAAATCATTGGAGCACATCAGGCCACACGCACGCACTCACGCACACACGCACACGCACACACACACACACACACACACACACACACACACACACACACACCCAGAAAGATTTAGCCGTGCGCACCCATGTGCGCTCTCCTCTCCCCCGTACACTAGGAAGCATGCCATAATATCCACACGGCTCGCTCAACTGTGTAATGTTGTCAATGTTTGAAAACACATACTGGTCATGTGAGGCGTGAGGCGTGGTGGTGTGAACTGGCCTAGTGCCCTTGATGTGTACAATGAACACTGGGAAAAAAACATGAGCTCTATGCAATTGGTGGGAGCATGCAGTATATGATATGAATGTTGTTTTATAGGTTCATTTGATCCATATGCAAAACCAGTGATCTGAACGTTATCGTGTTAAGCAGCAACCATGGGGAGGTTTTATTCACGTGAAACGTGACGAACAAGACATTTGTGTCTCTTTTTGATACAGAGACGGTCATCACTGCCCAGTCGATCTGTGTTTTTAAATCCCTACTCAAAATCCATCTGTTCTCCCTTGCTTTTAATTGCACTTGAGTTCCTTTGTTTATTTTTATTGTTGCTCTTTGTCAATGTATGTTAATGTTTTTATTTCTTGCCTAAATATATATATTTTTTTTTTTCTTAAATAAAAAAATAGTTAACACTTACAGCGCTAGCATAGCAGATCATATTATACATTTCTCGACTAGGGTATAGAGCTTCTATTTTTGAACACAAAGTTGAAATATTATATGGAGACAGGAGGTATATCTGCCCTGCGACAGCATCGACACGTAGTGGTGTTCATTTGATCCATATGCACCCCGCAGAGCTTTTCCTCTTATACCTCAGGAATGGATCGTTGGTTATTATTGCACTGTAAAGACCATTGTTATGGAAGGTGGGCTATTATTATGAAAGTATTTGAAAATTTGTGGCCTTTTATTGATATATTGTACATAACATTTATATATAGATACGCACGCACGCACGCACACGCACTTTAAATATTGTAGGTCTCTGCAATTACCAATATTACCTTCCTGCGCCTGCTTGCCCTTCAGCTGAAAGCTGTGTTCAAAATGACTATTATTCCAGTCCTCGACACGTTTGAATGCAGCGACATTGACCATAACATGTACTTATAGAGGATAAGATCCATAGGGATTAGTGGAAACACAGTGACCAAACGACACCGTTCACACTCTCATCCCATAGTCTAGAAACACATGGACCACAGCAGTGACCACACGACACCGTTCACACTCTCATCCCATAGTCTAGAAATACATGGACCACAACAGTGACCACACAACACCATTCACTCTCATCCCATAGTCTAGAAACACATGGACCACAACAGTGACCACACAACACCATTCACTCATCCCATAGTCTAGAAACACATTGGACCACAGCAGTGACCAAACGACACCATTCACTCATCCCATAGTCTAGAAACACATTGGACCACAGCAGTGACCAAACGACACCATTCACTCATCCCATAGTCTAGAAACACATTGGACCACAGCAGTGACCAAACGACACCATTCACTCATCCCATAGTCTAGAAACACATTGGACCACAGCAGTGACCAAACGACACCATTCACTCATCCCATAGTCTAGAAACACATTGGACCACAGCAGTGACCAAACGACACCATTCACTCATCCCATAGTCTAGAAACACATTGGACCACAGCAGTGACCAAACGACACCATTCACTCATCCCATAGTCTAGAAACACATTGGACCACAGCAGTGACCAAACGACACCATTCACTCATCCCATAGTCTAGAAACACATTGGACCACAGCAGTGACCAAACGACACCATTCACTCATCCCATAGTCTAGAAACACATTGGACCACAGCAGTGACCAAACGACACCATTCACTCATCCCATAGTCTAGAAACACATGGACCACAGCAGTGACCAAACGACACCATTCACTCATCCCATAGTCTAGAAACACATTGGACCACAGCAGTGACCAAACGACACCATTCACTCATCCCATAGTCTAGAAACACATGGACCACAGCAGTGACCAAACGACACCATTCACTCATCCCATAGTCTAGAAACACATTGGACCACAGCAGTGACCAAACGACACCATTCACTCATCCCATAGTCTAGAAACACATTGGACCACAGCAGTGACCAAACGACACCATTCACTCATCCCATAGTCTAGAAACACATTGGACCACAGCAGTGACCAAACGACACCATTCACTCATCCCATAGTCTAGAAACACATTGGACCACAGCAGTGACCAAACGACACCATTCACTCATCCCATAGTCTAGAAACACATTGGACCACAGCAGTGACCAAACGACACCATTCACTCATCCCATAGTCTAGAAACACATTGGACCACAGCAGTGACCAAACGACACCATTCACTCATCCCATAGTCTAGAAACACATGGACCACAGCAGTGACCAAACGACACCATTCACTCATCCCATAGTCTAGAAACACATTGGACCACAGCAGTGACCAAACGACACCATTCACTCATCCCATAGTCTAGAAACACATGGACCACAGCAGTGACCAAACGACACCATTCACTCATCCCATAGTCTAGAAACACATTGGACCACAGCAGTGACCAAACGACACCATTCACTCATCCCATAGTCTAGAAACACATTGGACCACAGCAGTGACCACATGACTACTAGAACATGAAGAAACCTCAGTGTGTCTGTAGCCACGCTCTCTCTCCAGGGACTGCAGCCCATAGGACACACATCCCGTTAGTCAGACGTGTGTGGCCGGTTAAGACTCACTCACCCATGCTGCGGGTTACAAATCACCCATGCTGCGGGTTACAAATCGCCCGTGCTGCGGGTTACAAATCATGCGGGTTACAAATCAAACGTGGCTTCCTTATCCGTAGTCGGGTCGTGGGGGCAACAGCTCCACCAGAGAGCTCCAGACTTCCCTCTCCAGAGCAACATTAGTGACTTCCTCCTGGGGGATCCCGAGGCGTTCCAGGGCCAGTGAGTCGATGTGTTTCCTGGTCTGCCCCGGGGGTCTCCTCCCAGTGGGATATGCCTCGAGGACCTCCCTATAGGGAGAGGTCCGAGAGGCACCCTAACAGCTGGCTCCTTTCCAGGCGAAGAAGCAGCGGCTCTACTCCGAGTCTATACTTTGTAAACTTGTTTTTGAAAAATGCTAACCAATGTATAATAATCAATATTGTCTGGACTTCATGCTCCCACAAACACAAAATTGCTATAATGAACAGTGTGAGTTTCACTACGCACGCGCGAAAGCAGCTTCATGCACACTGTGGTTATCTTTTCCGAGCTGCAGTGATTAAACACCAGTGGAATTTGTCAAACGTATAACAATACTGTAACTCACTCACACTTTTGTCTGTCAGGCACAAAGTCAACAGAACACAGATAGAGAAATACACCTCCTCCCATCATGCTCAGCTAACAACCCAGACAGACTCAAGAGATCTGAGATCTCAACATATTATTTACTGACATCAAACTCTGAGGGCAACGAACACAAGTTTACCTGACGACTGTTCCAACAACTAACTCTAATGTTGCTCTCCCTCTGTGTGGGTGTGTGTGTGTGTGTGTGTGTGTGTGTGTGTGTGTGTGTGTGTGTGTGTGTGTGTGTGTGTGTGTGTGTGTGTGTGTGTGTGTGTGTGTGAACAGAGCGATCCACTTAATCCTCTCATCAAAGTCGTAAACAGTGCCATGCGCTTTGAATGGGAGACGAGGCCTGTGTTTCCCATGAAGTGAATCTTTAACAAAAAGGTGGAATCAGGTTTCTGTGCCCCAGGTTTCTGTGATACAAAAGATAAGTACCAAGTACTTTTTTCCCAGCCGGTACCATGGGATTTTCAGCAAGTGTAAAATCGTCATTGCGACGGCATCAAGGCCCGCCAAAATACATTTTAGTAGACTAAATCAACTCTAGATTTAGTCGATTTTATCTCTTAAGATATTCAGTCGACCAAAACTAGACTAACGCCAAGACATTTCAGATGACTAAAACATTACTAAAACTCAATTAGGTTTTTATTCAAAAGACTGACTAAACTAAAATCAAAACGTGCTGCCAAAATCAAAGCTGGCTGGCAGCATGCACCAGTGCCTGCCATGCATTTCACTTTCGATATTGCACTCCTCTTCCCAGAGCCCGAGCTAGCATATACAGTATAGCCCTCCAGCGCTCGCGACGCCCATGCAGCGTTTTTGTTGGCGCATGCAGCGCCCTGGCTAGCTGCTTGAAACAGTCTCCTTATCTGGAGAGGATATAGGATAGCGCTGCGTGGTCATCTGATCCTCCCAGCTGGCTGTGTCTGGGTGACCACCCGGTCATTTATGACCCGATGTTAAATCTCTGCGAGAAGCAGCTTGTTTACTGTTGTTTCAGCAGAGCAATTTGTGCTAATGTTCCATAAACTTGGTGCAGCATGCGAGCGCACTGTAATGGACATGATATCCACCACGGGCGCTCCGATCCACTCAAAAGGCCTTCTCTGTGGAAATGGCTCCGTAGTCTTCAAGGGCCACTTCACCCCTTTTTGCAACCAGATCTTATTTTAATGATGTTTAGGAGACAAGGACCACTTTCCTGGGGTTTTTATGTGCGTAATAATTAGGGATGTCCCGATACACTTTGTCACGGGGCAACCCGTGCCCTATAGACACTAGAAGACTCCACAATGTGAAACTGAACATTACAAACGCACACTGCACAGCTGCTCCCATTAATTGACTGTCATTAAGCTCCTTGGAGGTGTGGCTATGTGTAGCATCATATACTGTACTACTTATCGGTGTTGCCTAATGCTATCATAATTGTTTTGTGTTTGATGTGATGCCTTGGAAAACATTCAGACTCTAAATGTGTAATTGTATAGTTGGTCTAACTCATGGGTCATGGTTTACCTTGGTTGAGTAGATTGGTCCAATTACTAATCATTGTGGGTGGGGTCTCACCTGGTATATAAGGGAGGCTTGTGGAAATGTTTGGGAGATTGCTCAGTTGGCTTGAGACAGCAAAGAGACAACACTAAGGGAGAGCTGCCAGGGTCTTCAGGAAAGGCATAGCCTGTTTTCAGTGTCTTTAGTTCGTGGTTTGTTGTTTTTGTCTTTGTTAGTTATCAAGTGTTTATTTCTTACTTTTGGTTTTTGAAAGTGTATTGTGGCCAGTATCATTCGTGCAGTATTTTGTTTTGCCTCAGACCCAGGCTGTGACAATCCGTCATATGGGCTGTTCATCAGTTTTGGAGGTAAATAAATACAACAAAAGATGTACATTCTTGGACTGCGTCTATTCTTGGAGCCTTGGCCGTTCGGGCAACTTTACACACTTCTTTCGCTTTCGATCCGATCCGATACCTCAATTTCTGTGTTAGCCGATACCTATACCGAATACCGATACCGGTGTCGTGATATCATGTTGTGTTACTTTATAGCTATCTCATGTTGTGTTACTTTATAGCTATCTCGTGTCGTGTTACTTTATAGCTATCTCGTGTTGTGTTTATAGCAGACTCTTCACTCAAATGTGCACTTGCAGTTTGGGCAACTCCAAAGCAAACTCCAACATTGTTTTTATAGCCGTTTCGATCGAAAATCAACCGATAATTCCCAGTAGGTTACTTATTACGCCGATCTTATCCAGCCGATCGGCTCGCCTGGAGCATACTGGCTGCGATTGGCGTTGATGACACCGATTAACCGATCTTATCGGTCTAGTCAGGTCTACTGAGCCTACTGAAAATGACAAGCCTCCTCATACCCTCCCCTAAACATAACCGCAAGCAGTGCGGTCCTAACATTAATGCACATTGTTCGCCAACCTTAATCCTGTCGGGGGGGGGTTTCAGTCGGCAGAGCATGCCCATACTCGTCGAAAACAATCGTACTGATCCTAAGTGATCACTGCAGTCTTGTTGATTGATATCAGTCGAAACGGGTGGTATTTACCTGCCATAGTGTCAACCCCTTACCCGTGTCGGATCGGAAGTTAGACTGGCATATGACATCATGGAGCCCATGGACACCTTGAAATATTGAAATATCTAAAAACACAGACTACCCACATAAACCACAGGAAAGTGTGTATTGTCTCCCAAACATGATTCAAATAAGATCTGGTTGCAAAAGGGGTGAAGTGGCCCCTTCCCCAACCGTCCTTCCTCTTTGATGTCTCCCTTTTGGCTGATACCTGTCCATTAAAAACTCTAGACGGGCCTGCCCAAAGTCATTAGCACAGTCACGCCCGGCAACCGGCGAGAACAGGCCCGGAAATTAAGGGCCAGCCCTAAATGGGCCCTAACTGGGCCGGCCCGAGGCAATTACAAATAATAAGGGCCTTTCTCTGCCCCACCTCTCTCCCTGTGTTTTAGGATCCAAGATGGCCGCAGCACCAGGAGGGGGTGGCCTTACTGGGCTGCGTTCACAAACTCAAGACACCTGTGTCTTGAGTTTGTCTTGTGTCTGTGTTTAATGGCCACTCCAATGCATTTTCAATGGAACCCCATATGGTTTGACCAAACAAGCTGTGTTCAGACACAAGTCAGGCGTCAGACACAAGGCAAGTGTCTCGAATGCAGCCCAGTAAGGTCATATGTCAACCCCGCCCACTCACCTCTGCCCCACCCTCTCCTGGTGCTGTGGATCCTAAAACACAGGGAGAGAGGTGGGGCCGAGAAAGGCCCTTATTGGCACACATTGTACAAGCATACCCGAAAACGTAAAAAAGGTCCATATATGGGCATTCCCAGAACTGTAGTTTAAGGGCGAGGTCGCTCCTTGCCCTCAGGGCGTCTTACTATACATACTGTGTAGGCTACGTGTAGCTTGTTAGCACCGCACT
Organism: Protomyctophum parallelum; assembly: GCF_964188405.1. NCBI lineage: Eukaryota > Metazoa > Chordata > Actinopteri > Myctophiformes > Myctophidae > Protomyctophum > Protomyctophum parallelum. Next base: position 46,050,140 of record NC_139702.1, read on the forward strand.
TGCATTTCCATAACTACCTATACCTTATTAGGCTTGGCAGTGGATACAACAGGAACCTGCATGCCGAGCACAACAGTAATTGCATCAAACAAAAACTCTCCCAAAGATCGATTATTTCTGCTTCAGTGTTTCACATGGAGGCATATGGCATTGGCTATGACCTCTATGTTTTATATTTTTTCTCTACTTTAGTCCCCCTCCCCCCGCAATGTCATGAATAGGTAAGAGAAAAAAAGAATGTACAACCCTCTCTATATTACCCACTCCACCACCACAGGTAGAAAAATAAATCATTCATGTGAGAAAACTTGCTGCCTACAGTATGCTACCAATGAGGCAACTCCTCATTTACATTGGGACGATTGGGTGGATGTAATACACATTAAAGACGCAATATAATTAAGTATGCACCATTTACAGCTACAATATGCCAATTCTTACTGTAGCTCCTAAACAGAATAAATGTACTATCGTTCTGTTTTTAGTTTATGAGTATCTGAGTGAGTGGTAGTAGAGTAATACTACAAAACTACATATCACTCAGCCTGGTCTTTGGGAAATAATGTTTTCCGTAGCAATCATTCAGCCATTCTTTGTAATTTAAACCCTGCTCTCTGAAAGGCTGGAGAAAGCCAGGTGATTTGAAGCCACTTCAAACGCCTCAACGTCAACGTTAAGTCATATAGGTTCACCTCAGTTCATGCTAGCATGTCACGCCGAAAAGAAAATTCAGTTACATCAATTCCTAATGAGGGAATATTTGGCGGTTTAACTTTTTACCCAGAATGTCATACATTTAGTTGAGAAAGCTTGTCTCCTGAATTCTTTTTTCATTTGAAAGGTCTATTCCTCTCTGTCACACTCGCTTGCCTTGTGCTATTCCGGGACAATAGCTGTGCTATCTGACAGCCAACTTTGTGGTTGCTGTCTGTCTGTCGGTCTGTCCCCCTCCAGAGGTTATGCTGTAGCAGTCTTCGATCTCTAGCTCTCCTGCGGGACGGTGAGGCTAACACACAGAGATTGGGCTACTGTGGACACCAGCAAGTGCATGCACGCACACACACATAATGCTTAGGAATACAGTGTGTGCGCGCACACACGGACGCAGTGACGCACGCACGCACGCACACGGCTCTAGTCTATCTACAGTCCATCCCTGGAGGAGTCAGATGAAAGTGAATGCTACAGCATGATATTCCACTAGGGCTGAAGAAGCCAACAACTCACAGTCATTGACTAAGGCTTTGTTCTATATACACTCTGGAGACACACGTATACACTCCCTATCTTTGAAAGATGTGAGCTTATAGTTTGTATAGTCATAACTTCTTTGTTTTAGCAGTTTGATTATAAATACTCAAATTTGACATACTGTAATTCCTCTCTCTCTCTATTAAAAGGAGCTTTATTGGCATGAGAAAACGTATACGTTTACATTGCCAAAGCAAAACTGGAACACAACAATCAAAATGAAACAATGTATGTATAAATAAATATTGAATAGGAATAAAACAAAGGTCTAACACCATCTTGTGAAACAAACAAATTCTGGCAGAGATAGTTACATCCATATAGGAGACTTTATACTTTTGAAAGTTGACAGCAGTTAACAGTCTCTCTCTCTCTCTCTCTCTCTCTCTGTCTCTCAATCATCAGTGTGCACTGCGTGTGTTAAACATGACATTTTCGAAACATACAAAAACTCATAGTCGACTAACACGGATTAGCATCATCTTGACTTTATTCTATTTTTGTGTTGGTCTGCTCATAATATAGTGCAACTGTTACCAATTATTCTCGCCTCTTATCGGCAGCTCGCCTGGCGAGTCCTTCCGGTCGTCATGGAGACCAAACTGACACGTAATCTGCCCACATTGTTTTTGTAGCTATACAGAGCTATACTGCCCCCCCCCCCCCCCCCCCCCCTGTAAGAATTCCCGCAGAGATGGGCTATGCTAAGTGAAAGGGAAAAAGCCAATAGGGGATGAGCAATGCCTGTTAAGCCGGTCTTAGTCACAGGGCATTGTCATTAGATTAATGGAGCAGAAGAGACCATCCGTTCTCCCTCCAGAGAGAGAGAGGGGGGGGAGAGAGAGAGAGAGAGAGAGAGAGAGAGAGAGAGAGAGAGAGAGAGAGAGAGAGAAGGTGTCACTTTTCGTGGGGTTAGGGAAGGGGGGAAACGGAGGAGGAGGCTCAAAATGGAGGATGATTTGGCATTTTGCATCGTTTCGCGCACGCAGGCCATCCTGATCACTTTATAGCACTTTATTACACGATGCTATAGTTTGACGCCTGCTGTACGACGATGCAGAAACAGACAGTGGTGTAAAAAAATCACTCACATTAATTACTTAAGTAAAGTTCTGCAATGTAGAAGTACTCCGTTTCAAGTAAAAGTCTGGAATTCTCAATATACTTGAGTAAAAGTGCAAAAGTATTGGCATCAAAATGTACTTGAAGTACCAAAAGTAAAAGTACTCGGATGCAGAAATGTCCCATTTCAAGTATTCAAATGTATAGAAAGTTTTGAAAATGGCCGATCTACAGCTTCCACACTGCAGTTTCAACACTACACCCACTGCCTCCAGGCATGTTGTTGATTAAGTGTAGTATTCAAGGCTGTTTCTTTCTGCAGTGAACTGATTCTGCGATGGGGGGGGGGGGGTGTTGAATGTGCAGCAAAAGCCAGGTTCCCGAGCAGAATAAAAATTGTCGTACTGTTATAGCGAAGGAGGAAAGACAACTGTTACCATGGTAAGTAATCCCCAAGTCGTCTGCTTTACTATTTCCAGCCAATTATATCCACGGTAGTGTTTTCTTTCATCTCTTCGTGGCAAAAGGTCTTTGCCAGACAATTCTCTCCCAACTCTGATTAACTTACTACGGTAACACAATATCCTTTCTTTGAGGTTGAACGCCCCGTAGTTGCTCAACCTTTCATAAAAGAATGGAAATTATAAGTACATGTTTGGACAAGAAAACTCGGGAAAAGGCATAATCAAAAGAATACTAATAAATAAATAAAAACATGCACGTACCCCTTATTTGCTACATGTTACTTGGCGCTAGTACCTCCTATTATGTCCAGCTTTTGGTGTGCGTGCACAATCTTTGTCCAACACAAACATTCAATTCCCATTGACAATAAATGGACAATTTTATAAGTGTCTATTTTACGTCATGATGATGTACGATGATCAGTGTTGTTTTTGTCGACTAAAACTAAGACGAAAAAAGTACCTTTTTTCACTGACGGAATCAAAATTGAAACTAAATGAAAACTAAGCTATGATGACTAAAACTAAGACTGAATGTATTGACAATTTCGTCAACAAATAAAAACTAGACTGTTAGGAAGGGACTAGTGGACAAGAGTCAGCACTTGTTGCATGCACACTTTATCTACATGCTCACAACGCGTCGCAGCGCGATGCGTTGTGAGCTTGTAGATCGGCTATTTTCAGCCATTGTCAAATCAGCCATCAAGGCCAACCAAAACTTTGTTTCTAGAGACTAATGACTAAAACTAAAATCCAAATTTGCTGCCAAAAACAACACTGACGATGATAAGAGCGCCCCTCACTTCACACAGGTGTGTTTTCTTTTCCTAAAGGCCAAACCACACCAAAGGGTCGGGTCGGGACAAGGAGTTGCATTGGCGTGGTTGACCTTAAAAACGGTGTTGTTTTGACCTGACCCGACCCTTTGGTGTGTGTTGTGGTTCTTTATTCTTACCTCTCTACTCTTTTCCTGCAACTGTCCTGTAGCGTACCATGTGTTTCATGCTTTACTGCTTCTTGCCGCTTTATCGGACAACTGAGGTCTGTGTCAGGCTTTTTTTTAGGGTCAGAGACGAGGCAAAGATGTATTTGCTGTGGTTGAGTGGAGAGTATGGACCCCAGTTCATGGAATGCCCTGACAGACTATAGTAGATATCATAGGTGTGTGTGTGTCTGAATGTGCGTGCGCGCGCGTTTGTGCGTGTACCGTGTACGTTTGTGCTGCATGTTACTGTGTTCAGCAAAGCCCTCCAGTGTGTGTGTGTGTGTGTGTGTGTGTGTGTGTGTGGTGGATATAGTGACAACTGACGATGATGCTGTCCTGGGTGTTACTTAGTTCCACCGACGGCCCGGCCGTCCAAATCTTTTCTGTCTGGTTTGGTTCGCCTTTTTTTGTGGGTTCCTTTATTGTCACACTGCTTCCACTTTTATCTGCTAGTCACTTGCAGGCAGTCGGTGCAGTACATTCATTTTGTCACAGCACCGTATGGTGGCTTTTCATTGTCCTTCTCACAATAATCCCCACACACAAAGAATAAGACGAGACCTAACACAGAATGACGGTATAGTCGGGTCTATAGAAAATCCGTGAGGACGACAATAAGTTCCCTATGGAGTTATTATATGAATGTGGCGTGTATGGAGTTGACATGAAGAGAGAGCTTACAAGATAACGCGGCTAGGACGGGAAAACGCATCTGTGTCGCTTTTTATAGCGTATTTTTAACGGTTTTATTAAAATTTATCTGTTGAAAAGATCTGCTGTTTTTGGAAGAAAAATCATGAAAATATGGCGCAAATCTTTGAATATAATTATATTCTTTCACGAACATTTTTAACTTGTATCTTTGCTTCTGGAGGGGGCTCTGGAACAACATATTTTCAGATGGTGGTCCGCGGTCAAATACAGATTATTCTAGGGGTCCTTGTCATGAAAAAGGTTGAGCACGACTAACAGCTTTTTATTTTTTTATTCTTTAAGAAAACTGTTAGGATTTAGAATACTATACTATATTTATTTTTTAATTTTTTAATCGGCCTCAGGTCTAAATGGGATAAGCAGGACTGCCAGTTTTTGGGGGGAGAATCCTCTCTATGAAGAGTGCGCTAATGGACCGGAAACATGTCTGATGTCCCACTGAGACTAGCTACAGTTGAGACACGTTCAACAATAATGCTATTGTTGTGTTTCTTCTTTTCACCACGGCGGGCAAGTTAATTGACATGCAGGGATGAATAATTCAACTTGAAGATGCACTTATCAAACTCTGAATAACCCAGAATTCTTTCTCACACAAGACTTTAGTCTCTCAAGTTGGAGGAAATTAAAAAAAAAAAAGTCCAGAAGGGCAGCCCAAACTT
>NC_139702.1:46055480-46189225 GCF_964188405.1 Protomyctophum parallelum
GGGGGGACTGTGTGGAATGTAGAGACAGATTAAAAGGAACAAGCCGGCAGTCCATTTTCATAATTATGCTTTATGGTGCCAAGCCTGACTGCTTGGCTAGCACTCTTAGAGCAGGGGGGGAAAGAGAGAGAGAGAGAGAGAGAGAGAGAGAGAGAGAGAGAGAGAGAGAGAGAGAGAGAGAGAGAGAGAGAGAGAGATAGAGAGAGAGAGAGAGAGGCAGAGCAGAAATCAATACTTCAGCAGAAACAGCCCTGTGGCTTGGCTGTTTTAGTGGGCCGATGGAGAGAGGGCATTGTGTGCCTTGGGCAGCCGTATATGTGTACAATCAGGGACACAAGGTACAGTATTTGGGGTGAGATGAGTTAGAAATACTCGAGCCTGAGAGACGCAACGCAGCCTATAGGAGGTTCTACTAAGCCCCCCCCCCCCCCCCCCTGTGCAAGTGAGTGCTCTGAGCAACAGACTTACAGAGAGAAATCAATCCGGGCCGACCTCTTGCCCCCTGAGAACTGGACCACAGCTGAGGCGCAGGGCACGGCACGGCACCAACAACACATATGGATCTGTGGGTAGTTGCCCTTTTGCTCCATAAGGGTTAGTCAGCCCTGTTCCCCTTTATTTCTGCAGGTTGTTTACCACGGCCCGTCTGTCACTCACCACCATATGAACAAAGACAATCCAATGTCCTGGAGACCCGGAAAGGAACAACATGCAATTGTTCAGACTCCCCCCCTACTTATCCCATTTAGGACTGAAGTCGATTCTACAAATGTCTTCTAAATCATGACAGATTTTCTGTGTCAGTAAAACCTCATGTTTCTATATGTGTCAGTGGTTCTCAAACTATAACTATATATAAAACCTCATGTTTCTATGTGTGTCAGTGGTTCTCAAACTATAACTATATATAAGGAGCCCCGGAATTATCTGTAGTTGTCCCCCCCCCCCCCCCCCCCCCCCCCCACCTTCTCCCAGAAGCAAAGTTAAAAACGAGTTAAAAACGTTCACTCTGTATTCGATTTGCGCCACATTTTCACGATTTCTTTTTTCATAATAGCAGATAAGCTTGTAGATCTTCTATTTTTCAATAGCTAAAGTGTACTGTAACATAATGCTTAAAAAACACAAAAGGGATTTCCGTCATGAAAGGCTTAATACACAAACACAGGGGCACGCGTACAGTATGTGTGTACAGTTATGTGTGCATGTAGACAGACACACATACTGTACCGTACGCGTGCCCCGAATGAATGAATCGGCTCTGCATGTCCAAGCCAACTTTATGGATTGTTTATATTGTTTTCAATTACCTGTCCGTGTCCCTTGTTGAGCTCAGTAAATTTTTATATGGCTGGTATTACTCTCCGGGCGCCCAATTCTCCTTCTCTCTCTCCCCTCTGGCCTTGTTCTTTACTTAAACATTGACTTTGTTCTTCCACGTAAAAAATAAATCACATTTTAAAAAGTAATTTAATAATTCCAGTTTTTATTGCCATTTACGTGCTCGTTGACGGGTCACCGCTGTCCTTGACTTTCAGTCACGATGAGCTGAATGTCAATGGTGGAGTAGTGGTGGGAAGTAGGCCTAATGCCCGGTAGTTACTTTGTATAATTATTATTACAAAAGCAGATCTACAAGCTCACAATGCGTCACATCGCGACACATTGTGAGCTTGTAGATCGGTTATTTTTCAAAAGTTTCTTATTTGAACACTTGAAATGGCACATTCTGCATAAGGAGTAATTTTAGTTGTACATTTTGATGCCAATACTTTTGTACTTTTAACGGAGCATTTCTATACATTGCAATAGGCTATTGGAATACCAAACGACTCGCCCCTTTACCAACTCGCCCCCCGCATTTTTTTTAATGTAGTTAACAGTTAATTTAGTATTTTCCTCCCTCTCTGAAATTATCTTGTATACAGATGTATTTGATTGTATAGTAGTTGATCTCTATACTCTGTACAGATACTGCTTAATTAAGTTAATTTAGGACCTAGATTGTGTTTGCACACACACTAAAAGCTGGAAATTTTTAGGGGCTATAAGCGTGTACGTGTGGACTATTATTATAATTATAGCCTCAGTTCCACCACATTAAGGCTCAGGCTCTTCACCATTAGAACCTCAGCGAAACAAACACTTCCACCACATTAAAGGAGAATTCCATACTAGAAGGCTTCTTAACTTTATTTGTAGTTGTTACGTTGTTAAGCCCTCAATTGGTGTTGGGTTTTTGTGCTAATTAGCTTATTTCCATCGAAATAAGTAGTAAAGTGTGCCGCTTGGCATACTATTTACATTATGATGAGAGGATACTTTTTTTTTTTTTTAATAGTTTTGAGCGTTGGAAATAAGCAAATTAGCACAACACCCTAATGCCCAATTGAATTGAATTGAATTGAATTGAATAGAATTCAATTCAATTCAATTCAATTAAATTCATTGAGGCCTTATGGTAGGGGGAAAAGCTTTTGCACAAAATAACACCTGGACCTCTTTGGTGGGGACGTAACAACTACAAATAAAGGTAAGAAAGCCTTCTAGTATGGAATTCTCCTTTAAGGCTCCTCTTCACCACTATAACCTCAGTGAACCAAACTCTGCTCTGAACGTCTCATTCCCTGGATGGAATCAGAGAGAAGAGAAATAAATAAACAGTCCCCAAAAGTGCTGAAGAGAGAGATAAGACTATAGCGGGTCACAGAAGAAGGGAAATTAAATTAAGAACGTCCTGTATGGGCTTGGTTGGATTTATGTCCCTGCTTTATTTATTTATGAATTTGTTTATTTTTCCATTTATTTATCAAACGGTATGTATTTTTTTGTGGGGGGTTGGCGGGGGGGGCATGGCAGCATTACATAACATGTATAATGTATAAAATATATCTCTGCTGTTGGGAAAAAATCACCATAGCCGTCATCAGTGATGAGGTCAGCACATTTGGGCAAGTGTATATGGCCGATTTTGCTACTTAATGATGAAATGTAGATTTAGTTTTTGCCTTATATATAGGTTGATAATGGTATGGTCATATATTATGCTAATTATGAAAATCGCCCAACATATATGCAATTTAGCATCCAGCAGTTTCTACGTGCTGGGGAGTCGGGACCCAAACTCAACATTTCTAACATAAAACTTTAGGGTACTTAAAATGTCCGGGTTCACAATGGGGCTCTATGGGCTGACAAGTAGACTACAATAGTGAGTCGAGGATGTCATGTACATAGTGTATACTAAGATGCTGCAAGTGTATATGGACGTCTGCAATTCAAAATTAGCCCGTAAAATCTGTATGTGTTTTTCCCCCTTTTTACCTCCTTTATGATGATTTCCTGTTTTTGGCTATATATAAGTGTATATTTGCACGTCTCTAAATGTTAGCAGTATTTGTATTGAGCTATGCTTGAAATGTACTGTAATTCTGCAAATTGTTAATAAATACAATCAATCAATCACTCAATCACTCAATCACTCAATCAATCAATCAATCAATCAATCAATGCAAGTTGCACCTCCCTTACCTTAAATAACCCAATGCAGGCGAAGAGCGAGGGACTATTTACATTAATGTCCCCCTTTAAATTCTGACACTATCTTAATCATCTTAAAGAGGAGGACCCCAATTATCCATAGTGCTCTTCGTTCACACAAGGCCTTTCGCCCCGTGCCAAAACTCCCTCTTCCCCCTCTCCATCCGAGACCATCTTATCCCCACACTCGGACGAGGGACAAATCGCTCCCCAGCAATCTACTCTAAACGTTGCATGATTATTATTTATATTGAGCGCGAGCGAGCCACCTACCTTTCCTCATGCAATGTCACTCTGATTACGACAATGCTTAATGTGCTTACCGCTCACAATGTGTTCAAGCCCGCTTCAGATAGAGTTGATTGATGCATAGATGTTGAAAGTCACAATGTCCCTTCAAACACTACTGGCATCTGTTAAGGACGCAACTGAGGCCAGCTCACGCAGTTCCCTCAGCCCAGTTGAATAAGAGTTAAAAACTGGGCAATTTATGTATGCACATAAACCATACACACACAAACCAGATGATATATGCAATTAACTGCCAGCAAACATGGTTTTAATATTTCATTTTAATCTTTAGATTAATGACTTTCATTACCATTGCTGATGGTAATGGTAATGCTATGATGATGTGGGCTGGGGGAAAAAAACTAAAAAAAATGGGAAAAAAGGGGGATGAAAAAAGTAGGATGTATTTGTTGTATAGGAGGCCAGTCACGTCTCACAGGCAAGCTGCATCAGAGCGCCGTGCTGCAAATGCTACTAATATTATCCCAGAGGACTTGACCTCTAATATATTACACTTTACACTTAAAGAAGCTTATCTAGGGCAAAATCACGAGGATCCTTAGCTCTTATCCATTCACCTAATTAATCAGCGGCGTGGGTGGCGTTTGCCGTTGCTTTCTCGCTCGCTCGCTATGTTCCCTATTTGTGTTCTGGTAAGGAAAAAAAAAGCCGCGGCTCTAATTAGGAGAGATGATCTATTTTCCTTAATGAGAATTGATGGCTTTTCTTCTGCACCACCAAGCAGTTTCTCTGTCTCCTTTCTCTAATTCCTTCTAGAGTTCACCGGTATGCCCCCCCCCCCCAATTATGTCACACACATGCACGCACGCACAGACACATTCATAAATGCACGTACGTGTACATGCACGCACGCACTAGGGCTTTAAGCAAACTAGTTACTAGTCGACTATTCAACTAGTCGACTAGTAAATCCACTAGTCGACCTTGTTGGTACTAGTTGACTATAGTTGATAAGAGAAAAGTCCTCAAGATCAGGTAGATTATAGTTATAGTCACCAATGTACACTGTTTTAAATATACAAATATTTATAAAAAAAAGGGGGGGGGGGGAGTTTTTTTTTTTTTTTTTACATAATAGGAAGTAAACTAGGCAACTAGTACAAATGACTAGAAGTGAATGCCCTAGCGTGCACACACACACACACACACACACACACACACACACACACACACACACACACACACACACACAGTGCAGACATGCACATGCATATACTGTGTCAGAGCTGCATATACCATATAAATGGCCCTAAAGAAAGACCTTCTTTGTGATTAATGGACTTAATTTCCATCAGATTTGACTTGGCGACGACAGCCCACTTCACCTCTAAAGCTTTCTGGTGATTAGATTCAGACTGTGTCAAAAAAAGAAAGCTAGTCAAACGACTTACAGATGAAAGTCCTTTATACCCTCTAGACCTCCTCAGCGCTCACACACTTCTCTCTGTACCGTATCATTCACGCACGCACGCACGCACGCAGATCAACACATGGAATGTCAGAACAGGTCAGCTCCATATATGGAGATCTACAGTATAAGGGTGGATGTCTTGAGTGTATGCAGGGTTTGATGAGGTCTGGCCTTATATGGAGCGTGTCTTGAAGTGTACAGAGTTTGATGAGGTCAGGTCGACAATGTCAGAACAGGTCAGCTCCATATATGGAGATCTACAGTATAAGGGTGGATGTCTTGAGTGTATGCAGGGTTTGATGAGGTCTGGCCATATATGGAGCGTGTCTTGAAGTGTACAGAGTTTGATGAGGTCAGGTCGACAATGTCAGAACAGGTCAGCTCCATATATGGATATCTAAAGCCCTAACCACACCAAAGGGTCGAGGCGGTTTTAGCGTTGCCCCTGCGGTGTGATATGTCTTGTTGACCCACATTGATCCACGTTCGTGATCTATCGTGATTCAACGCATGGGATTCAATGGCCCCAAACCACACCAAAGGGTCGAGACGGTTTTAGCGTTAACTCCTTGCAACCGTTTGGACCCAAGGAGTTGCATGGTGACCCATTGGTGTGGTTAGGGCTTAAGGGTCCAAGAAACATACTTTTCTCCACCATAAGCAAACTTCTCAAACCCATGGACACCGCACCACCACCATCATTTCTATCATTTTTTCCAATCCAAAACCGACACTATGTGCATTCTGATCTGGCCACCTCTAGGGTCTGGGTTGGTTCTGATTCCAACCAGTCTGTTTATCCGAACACCTGAGCGAAACCAAGAATACTCAGCGCTGATCAGCAGGAGAGAAACATATAGGGCCGCGCAATGCTTGATTTGTGCTTGGAAAAAATAGCAGATATACAAGCTCACTGCAAACGATTTCTGATGCCTGTGGCATGGTTGGATCTCTCTCTCTCTCTCTCTCTCTCTCTCTCTCTCTGGTGGTGGTCTCATTGTGAGCCTTTATTATGCCGCTTTAAAGTCGCACACTTTGATGTTGTGCCAAGATGATGTCACAAATCTTTTTGGTTGCCTGTCAGTTGCTTTATAGTCGAGCTCTTTCATACGTACTCTATAGCATTGCATCATTTTACTATGAATAGTATCTTGAATGCGTATTATCGTGAGTGTGCCAGCCAGTGCATGCACAGTTTGCACACAGACGACACGGAAATGCTCGCCCTGCTAAAAATATACAAAGATTTGTTTTGCTTCATTGGCAGTTAAGTTATAGTGACTAAACTGTGCTGTCTATATACACTACAGTACATGGCTGTTTTCCCCCACATATGCACATACGTTACAAAATACATTTTCAAAATGGCTGCAGTGGTAAAGAAGATCGCTCTTGGGTTTAATATAAACAAAGCCCCACTGAGGATTGATTGATTGTTTGATTAACAAAAAGATGCATATATGTGAGCAGATTTTACTGAGAGCCTGCCATCACAAACTCCAGCTTTTCACCAGAGAAAAACATGTATCCAAAATGAGTAAATAGCACAGGCAGACTCTTCACATACTAGAAATAGCATGTCTGGAATAAGTGTCAGAGCTGAAATCAACATGTAAATATGAAATAAATGCTTAAACATGTAGCTAGGTGTGATGTTAGAGACCACAGAAGTCAACCTTTCAAGCCCATTTTCTCAACTCGCTGTTTTCTGCAAGACATTACTCTATAGGCCATATATCCAAAACTGATGGGCCAAACTGAACAACCAACAAGTCAATTTTAAGCTATGATTCCCTGCTTTCATATGACATGGGAAAAACGAAAATTCAATGGCAGTCACTCAGTCAAATTTAGTCACATCTGTTTGTCGATCAGTTGCACTCGAAAAGATGACACACAAAATCAAATCATTGAGTGCTTATTTTATTCCCACTGCCGTCCTGCGTGTACTGTACAGGACTTGTTGCTTCAGATCCAGCAAGTGGGATTATCTTGTGAGACTTGACTTGCACAAGTTGCACATAATCTGCACAGTCAAATCCTCAGTGTTCATCCATACATCCATCCATCCGTAATGTTTGGTTACTTTGTAACCTTTGTTCTCTGAGTGAAGAGACTATAGCCCATCACACACCGCCTGCGACCGCCGCGCGTCAAAACAGCCGCCTCCATTATTTTCAATTAACCTATCGCACACCGTCTTCTAAATCACGACAGTTATCTGAAAAAACAGATATGTTTTCTATGTCAGTGGTTCTCAAAGTATTTCATGTCAAGGATCCCTAGATATTATATGTAATTGGCATCTGTAAATATTGCCAATGGTTAACATTATTAACCAGAAGTTAATAATGTTTGCTGTGAAAGAATATACAGTATATTCCAAGAATATCCTTTTTACGATTTCTCAAAAATAGCAGATCGTATAGCGCAGTTATTTTTCAACAGCTAAAGTCTAAAATAATGGTTAAAAGTGTTTTAAAAGCTATAAACGGTGACACTAGATGCATTCCTCAGGTCTAATAAAGGACAAATACAATTTTGTTTTCTACACCCTAATATCCTATAGGTGGCTGGAGCTTCAATCCTGGTTGCTCTCTAGTCCATGGATTGTCTTTTCATTTCCTTCCCCTTCTCTGCTCACATGTCTGACGTCTCAGAGGGAATCTCTGGGGCTGGTCAGCAACCATATATATGTTATCTTCTTTCTTATATGTTATATCTTTCTTCTTACATGATGTGTTCTGAGATACAATCACCCCAACAGTATCACCTCATTCATAGCTGACATATTCGTTGGGTTTCTCTCTGTTCGTTGAACTGAGGACGTCGACAACAAGCCGGAAAGATGAATAGAAATGTTGCTGATGCCGATCCAGTATATACATATATATACACCGGTATACACAAAGATGAAATAAACTCTTACACCGTAAACCTTGCAGGCTTAAGCCTGATTGATGCTGCGGTGGCGTGACCGCGTGTCGTCGACAAACATATAGCATGATTTCGACTGAAACGTCAACGCTCTTTTTTTTTTAGACGACCCCGCTTTGGGCCAAAATTGCTCTCGTAACAAATATAGTAGGATTCCTGTCATGTCATTGCAGATATGACACAAAGTGGATTACGCAAGATTAAGTATGAAAAAAGCAAGCGAGGGGGAAATAGGCCTTGACATAATAACACCATGGTTCCCCAGCTGCTTTGAATAAGTAGACTATAGCCTCGTCCCCCCCGTCCCAGGTGTCAATGATATGGGTATTTCAAAGTGCCAGATTTCTGTGTTCTCTTTTTTTGTCTCCAGTGTGGATATCTGTGTGGGTGTAATTGGTTTTTATCTCAGTCATCAGACAGGATGACTATAACATTCTTCAGTCTGTGCTGCTGTTAAGATATGATCTTTTTTCCTTTAAATCCAGTTGGAAAATTATTAGATGCCGTTGACCGTGAATTTAATTTGCATGGTTTCTACCTTTTTTTTAAATGCTTTAAAATGTTTTCTTATTTTTCTAAGATGTTTTGAAGTAGAAATGTTTGATTCAGCCCCCAATACTGTTTTTCTTTTCCTTTTCGTTCTTAAAAAAGAAAAATCATAATGATAAAGATTTGGTAAAAATATGAAAATATATCCCATTATCTTCCCGTCAACTTGAAATATCGATTACAATAACAATATATAATACAATAATAATAAGTATAACCCACACGACACAATCACAGCCCGGGGGGCAAAACCGTTTCACTGTCACAAATTTTGATTGTAAAATACCGTCCCGAGACGATTTGAATAACATAAGTGTTCTTAGATTGGCTCCTCTTCATCCCCTTGATAGGCTGAAGATAGGCTATAGAGGAAATGGCTTTGTGTAGTGAAGCAGTGATATGTACTCGTTTATCCCGCCAAGCATGACACCACCAGTGCTGACAGGCCCTGACATGGGTGCGCTCTCAACATGCAAGTCCCTTTTTTTTCAGGCAGCAGAAATGGATATATGTTGTAAACACGCATACACTTCCATGTAAGGCATGCTGGTGTTATGCTTAGTGGAGGTGGAGGTGGAGGTGGAGGTGGAGGTGGAGGTGGAGGTGGAGGTGGAGGTGGAGGTGGAGGTGGAGGTGGAGGTGGAGGTGGAGGTGGAGGTGGAGGAGGAGGAAGAATAAGAGGAGGAGGAGGCAACGCTGGCCATCAAATAAAGACAGAGGCGATATGAAACACAAGCATTGCCTCTGGAGATATTAGCCAGGCAGGCAGCCCACAGGTGCTCGCTCCCAATGCCCCCCCCCCCCACCCCCCCCCTTCCCTTCTGTCCCCCCTACATCATAAAACTTCAATTAGCGTCCGTCTTTGGTTTCATCTTTTCGTCGCAGCTCAGTGGAGGTTGGAGAGGATATGGGCTGCTCGATCTGCATGGGTCACACATGACTCACACGTGACTTTCTGGCTGCATGTGCAATATAATACTCGCCTATATACATTTCACACTCTGCCCTGCACGTTAAAATCCTAAAACGTTAATTTAATCCCCTAGTGAGTACAAAACTGAACTAAAATGGATCCATAATAATTAAGGTGTCCATTTTGTTCCGCGTAATGCATTCTCTGAGTTACACATGAATGAATTAGCACATGGATTTGACCGTGTACCTACACCGAGCCAACAGAAAGGTTTTGCAGACATGATCATGTACTGTATTGTATTGGGGGACATATTAGGCCAGTGGTTCCCACACTTTTTCATGTCAAGGACCCCCAAATTGACACTTATTAGCCCGCGGACGCCCAAATTAATAACATATGCCAGGGTGATTCTCAACCCGTTTGATTTCAAGGACCCCCAGTTTAACATGCATTAGTCTACGGACACCTTAATGGCATTTCTCACTCTGGGACCCCCGATTTATATTGTAAAATCAATGTTAATTTAACTCTGAGAGTGTATACATTTGTACACTCTCAGAGTTACAGACCCATATAAGGGTCCATTTGGTTCGAAAACTAAATTAAATTGACCCTATGGGAGCCAACCCAGGGCAAAGCCAGGAGGGGAAAGCAGCGTACCACCTATGTAGACGTGCTGCGGCGCGACAGCTTGGCTGACAACACTGCAGAGCTCAAGAACCTGATGCTGGATAGGAAATCATGGAGGGCAGCGATCCAGGAATCCCCGAGTTGGTGTTAGACCTCACTCTCGCAGCAAACTGGTTCCAAACTATAATTTACCTGCAGGAGACCCCTTAGAACTCCTTCAAGGACCCCCTGGGGGTCCCCGGGAACCCCACTTTGGGAACCAGTGTTTCAGGCTGCATCAGGCAGAGATTGTACGCGAGCCACTCACTGCTGCAATTGTTAAAAACGGGTATACCCACATCAGTGGTATACGATTCCTGGCTGCTACTTGTAAAGGACTGGCGGAGGTGTATAAAACAACCTGTAATGCCACAAGAGGCCTTGATACAGTATGTGTACAGTGGGTACTACAGAATGTGCCATAATTTTCAATTAGACTCAGCCCCTTCCCACTGATGGAGAGTGGCCCTCCAGCCATTCTTTGTCTATTAAACTTTGTCATCCATATAGCCAGTGTAATGGATGGTAAGGAGAGCACAGGCAGCTTATATCAGAAGGAAAATTGCCTCTTTGTACCCACTGATAGATATTCTTCCAAGAGAGAGATCTTAAGCTCTGAAGCTCTGAACGGGGCCTGCAACAGGATGAAAGTGCAGACAAAAAAAGGGTGAAAAAAAAAGCATTTTGAATTGTAATGATTCAGTCTATTTGTTGCAGGTAAATAAACTCTTTTTTAAAATAGTAATAGATGAGAGGGCATTGGGGATAGATCTCAAATTATTTCCGTTTAAAAATCAGAGCATTCCCCTCTATGAGCCTGCCCAAACCTTATGGTTTTTGGGCAGGCTCAATCTTATGGATTTGGCTGAGAGACGCGGTCTGTTAGCAGAGTGTTGCAATGATTCTCTTGGAAGCTTTAGCGTTGATTGGGGGATATCGACTACTAACTCTTCCATTTCCCCCTTTCAACCTGTTCACCGACTGCAATGCTAATACACCAAACAAAACCAAAGGGTGGAACAACCTCCTTCCATTCTTTTCTTTGCCTCATCAATTCAATTCTCCTTTTTTTTATATATAAAAGGGTACATTTAACTGTGGCCCGTGACCGCTTCATCTCACCGCCAGCAGGTTAATGGTTCATCAAAAATCTGTTCTGCCGCCTGAATCTGTTCTTGTTGCCTGCCTCGCCTCATTGACGTGACATTGGCTTTGTGAGTGCACTGCGTGCGTGCGTGCGTGCGTGCATATCTGGTATGGGTGGGGGTGGCCATTAAATATATAATAATATCAATAATGGCATTAACAGCGGTGTTATCAGGCCAGCTGGCAACAGCTTGCGGACATGATAATGTGTTGCAAGTGGTATAGAGGGTTATATATAGTATATACTGTATATAATACAAAATAGTCTATAGGTCTATAGTCTATAGGCCTATAGACTAGAGGGGGAGGAGAAGAACGAAAAGAGCCCTGCATGGCCACAAATAAATGGAGGCAGCTTTGGTTGTTTCCATCCTGCCCAGTGGGGGCTGCATGGAGAGGCTGCATGGTGGTGCTGTGCTGATGAAGGCCATCTCTCAATGGACCCGACACTGGCCAAGATTGGTTCCAGCGCACTAACAGGGGAGCTCTGACAGAGAGAAGGGATATCGTACTCTTTCTTTCCAGACAAGACAAGGCTGCATGGGGTGCATATACATGGTGTCCTGTCCTGAACACATCATATTATCTGATTAACAGCAGCATGTTTGATGATCGAGGCCCTGAAGAAAGTTTCGTCAAGCTTCACTGTAGGGCTAAAAAGGATTACTTAGATCTGACACTTTCAAATCATGCCGATCTGCACGATATTATAATCATTATAGGTTTCACAACATTGTTTTTCATTTATATTTTATTTTTTGTTTGTCGTTTTTCTTTTAGGTTTTATGACCTCAAGTACACAACTTTTAACATTCAATGGGGTTTTTGTGGTCTGGGGTTGTCTGAAGCCTTTTGAGCTGCAATGAAAACGGGCAAACAGGCCTCAACATCTGCTGGCAAATTCCTATGTCATAATATGGGATTTGTGGAGTCTTACCTCACAGTCCACAGGCACATCAGAGCACTTGTTTGAGCCAGAGAACCCCAGACCACAGAAAAACTACTGAATGTTAAAAGTACAGGTTTTTTTGGGTGCAATTGAAAACCTAAAATAAATAGATACAAATACAAAAAATACAAATGTCACGATTCTTTTAATGTATACCCCGTTGTATGCCATTTATTCTTGCCGCAAATCGCAGGAACTACAGGGTCAAAACGTGTATAGAAAGTATAGAACAATCCAGCTTTAAAAAAAGTTCCCATCACATCAGGAGGAACTAGGGCATTAACGAGTCGAGATTTCTCCCAGTCAACTTGTCAGACAGTGAAGTTGAGTGGATGCATTGTGCATCGTGTGTGGGGGGGGGGGGACTTTAACAGGAGCCGTGTACGGAGCATGTCAAGCGACGGATTATGTCAAACAGAGCCACTAAACACACAGCGCACAAAGTGGCCTCTCCAATATGGCCATTAGAAAAGACAGCTAGGCTACACACACTGTATCATCTGATCATCATCAAAACATATACGTTTACACTAAACGGTGCACGCGCACACGCGCACACTGGCACATAGACCAGAAAAGAGGACGCAACAGATTGAGACGAGGCATAATTGGCACAGCACACTGAGTGCAGCGGCTCACTCCAGCCATATGAACACAAGACAAAATACCTTGTGTACCGTCAGAAGAACACAATAGAAGACATACTGTAGGTCATCATACGTATAATTAGCATTATTGCAGCCAGCAGCAGTTTGGCACATCATCAGAATACAATCTGCTCCCCCTTCACATTCCCGTGACATACTGCATTTTTTTAAATTGGAAAAGAATAAATATACATTGCGTGGCTCAATCTCCAAATTCAGTAAAACATGGCAGCCTTTTCTGTCTCATGTTGACCGCCTTACACTTGTGCCCCCGATTGAACCTGATTAACTGTCGCCTGACTTGCCAACCTGTCTTGTCTGGATGATGTTTGTGACCGAGATCTGCTTTGTATATTGACTAAATTGGAGTGCCTTTTCTATCTCATATTGACCGCCTTACACTTGTGCCCCCGATTGAACCTGTATAACTGTCGCCTGACAGCCCAACCTGTCTTGTCTGGATGATGTTTGTGACCATGATCTATGTATATTTACTTCTATTTGTAAAAAACAAAAAATGAATAAACAGAACATAAAAAAAAAGAAAGAATACAATCTGCTATTATACCTTCCACGTTCACGACGTGAACAACCTTTCCTTCTCCTCCTCCGACAACAACTCCAAGCATAATATTAATGTCCTCAAGCTTCGTCTTTTCTGAGCCATGCAAACAACCCTCACTGACCGGAGACGGAGACATTCATGCGTTCCCGTGCGTAAAGCTAGTCACTGTCAGCACGGGGGTGGGGGCGATAAAGTTTTGGGAGAACGTTTGCACGCTTCTGTACTTCTCTGACACAGCGCAGTTCAACTTCAGCCAGTCAATTAGTGGGACACGCTCATAGCGCACATCAAAGGAGAACACAGCTGCAGTTTGTTATGGCTGTGGCTGAACTCCGATGCAAAGGGAAACTTATTGTCCGTGACAATAACCAATCCTACAGTTTGAATTCTGTACACACAAAAATAATATGGGGAAAACAAACAAAGAAAAATGTTTTTTTTTTACTTTCGACTTCTCCGAATTTGAATCGACTTGTGTTAATGTATAGTCGATGTGTTGATGCATCAATTTTTTAATGAATGCCCTAGGAGGAACGGATCCATAATTATGTAATTGCATGGTATGCACTGTAAGAAAGGAAGGGAGCTATACTACTGTCAGTAGAAAAGGAGTGCAGGAAGATCGGCCTCAAGCTCAATGCCAAGAAAACAAAGGTAATGACAGTCAACACCGAGGACAAAACCATTGCCACTGCAGAAGGGATGGTGCTCGAACCAGTCGAGGACTTCAAGTATACCTCGGGGCCTGGAATGCTTTCAACTGAACAGGATCTGAAGGTTCGGAGAGCACTTGCCTGGAAAGCCTTGCATGGGAGGAGGAGAGTGTGGAAATCAGACATGGGAGAAGACCTTAAGAGGCGGCTGTTCATAGAGTCACTACTGCTGTATGGGGCTGAGACATAGACCCTCACAGTACAACAGGAAAAAGCCCTGGATGGAGTCTACACAAGAATGCTACGAATGACACTAGGTGTCACATGGACGGACCGCATCAGAAATGTGGACCTCTATGGGGACCTACCACGGGTCACAGACAAAGTTAGAGAGAGGAGAATGAGGCTGGCAGGGCACTGCACCAGGCACCCAGCACTTGAGGCAAGTAAATTGACCCAATAGGAGCCAAGCCAGGGCAAAGCCAGGAGGGGGAAGAAGCGTATACCACCTATGTAGACGTGCTGCGGCGCGACAGCTTGGCTGACAACACTGCAGAGCTCAAGAACCTGATGTTGGATAGGAAATTGTGGAGGACAGCGATCCAGGAATCCCAAGTTGGTGTTGGCTAGACCTCACCGCAACTAACTAACTATGCACTCAGCGACTCATTTCTTTCAAATTACCATGCTGACATCTTTTTTTTTGCCAGCCCCCTCTAATGCATCTAGAGGTATAACACTGTGTATTCATCTGAGACCGAGGCAGTGTTGCCTTTGGAAGAAGTAGAACAATCCACCTTGGTTATGTCATACGGAGATATGAACTGCTCACCTTCCTAACGAAGCTTTGTGTGGCAAACCGCGGAAGGCAAAGCGATTCCCGGAGGAGCGCCGCCGCCCTCGCTCACTCCCGCTCCACATGCCATCTCCCTAACCCCCCCCCCCCCCCCCCCCCCCCCCCCTTCCCCCCCGAGGGGCAAAGCCCTAGTTTAGAGTGCCGCTCAACTTGCATCATCAAAGGGCCCCACAGTGCCTCATGTAATATTAAGCCCTTTAGGACGGGAACGCATCTGTGACGGCGCATTTGGCGTTTTAACCACTTAAACCGTTAATTTACACTTTAGCTGTTGGAAAAAAAATAGCAGATCTACAAGGTCGTAGCGCTGCACTCTTTGAAAGATCCTGAAAACGTGGCGCAAATCTTTTAATAATTATTCTTTCAGGGGGCGAACGTTTTTAACTCAAACCTTTGCTTCTGGGCGGTCCCTGGAGCAACATATTTTCAGATGGGGTGGGGGGTCGGCGGCCGTGAAAAGGGGGTCCTTGACATGAAAAGCGTCTGAGCACCACTGATTCATAGAAACATAGGTTTTTTCAGAAAAGTGTCACGATTTAGAGGACATTTAGTAGAAACGGGTCTAAATGGGTTAACATGTGCTAAATCAGTGGCAAGTACAGTAGCGGCAGCGATGTTTACACAGCATTAGCAGAGGGTTTGCCAAAAGCCACACAGAGAGAGAGAGAGAGAGAGAGAGAGAGAGAGAGAGAGAGAGAGAGAGAGAGAGAGAGAGACAGAGAGAGAGAGAGAGAGAGAGAGAGAGAGAGAGAGAGAGACAGAGAGAGACAGAGAGAGACAGACAGAGGAGCGAGCTGAGGCTGCTGAAGAGGTGTACCCGATTAGAGGGTGTTGTTGACCCCCACAGGAGGTCGCTCAGGATTACACTATCTCTCTGGCTGGGCATTTTGGGGCATGCTGAGGCATCCAGGGACGGACGGACGGTCATCCGTGTGTGTGTAGAGTTAAAAAAAAACCTCCAGTGATAAAGCTGCAATACGTATATATATTTGAATTAAACTGTTATTTTAGCCAATCTGGCTAAACTATAACCATATAACTATGGCAGCCTATATCTCTCCAGCTGGTTGTAGCTTCATGGTCACCCTTACTCTTCTGTTGAGAAATATAGACCTATAGTGTCAGGTAGAACACCTATACTGTTGATAACTACTGTAGTGATGCCTGAAGCTATAGCACAATAGAGCGTAGCAGTCCTCTTTAAATAAATGGTTTTTGAAAAGTCTATGAGGAAAATGAACGGGAAAAATATTTTCCGGGGTCTCTCGAGGGGGCGGGACTATACCTCCTATACTCCCATGGCAATTATCTTACCGACTGCAGAGTTCGCCTATTTCGTATGTACCTCGTAAAGCCTCATCACGCCTTTTTTAGACCTGAAGATGAACATGTTTCTATGTCAGTCGTTTCGAAAAGAAGAAGCACACACAATTTAATCTGTTTTCCGTCAGGAAACACTTTAGAAGAAGCTTAAGTATATATGCTGCAAGCAGCAACACAACGAAAGTGCAAATTAAGTTACATATTCAGCAAATAGATGTTTAACAAAAAGTTTGTCCATAAGACTTCAGGAATTATAAGGCACCAACTACTGGTATCAGTTTTTAGGTCCATGTTACAAATACATAATATATATCAACATTATTAAATAGGCTCACAGCCACAGGGCATCACTGCTGAGTCCTTAAAGAGGAGGGGGAAGTACTCAGAATAACTACGGTAAACCTTACAAATAGTACACACACATGAAGTGCCAAAGAGGCTACAAACAGGCTTATTTACCTTCCCATGTAAAGATGAAACAATAAAGTGCCTTAACTCTTTGCCAGATCCAAGGCATTTCAATGTAGTTGATATAGGATTCTCTATGGCAGAATAGCGTTTTAGAATGATTTATTGAAATTGTTTTGAAAAATGTGAATGTGCGACAACGAAGACCTTCAGAGAAAGCTGTCTGCTTCCAGGAAAAAAATAACTGAGTTGATAAATGTTTAGTTTTTGTGTTGGAAGCCATTTAAAAGAGCCTGCATTTACACTATGTAGCGTTTATAAAAAAAGTTATGCCCGGTTGAAGTTTTATTTTCCAAATGTGTCTATTTCAAACAAAGTGTTTTTTGACTGATATTTTGACAGCAGGAATTGCCTGTCATAATTTGACCCCCCAGTATTCGGATGTATTAGGATGTTGATATTCATTCATCAGCCACCACTCCCCACTCACAGGTAGTACCCCCTAAAATATGTTGTTCCAGGGACCCGCCAGAAGCAAAGACATTCAGAAGAAAAAACCTACAGAGCTTGTAGGTTTTGTAGATCTGCTATTTTTCAATAGCTAAATTACAACATAAGTTATAGCTATAAACACCAAAAGTGGTTCCCGTCTAGAATGGGTTCATATCAATTGCTTTACGGTGCTCAGCTGCGTCCAGTTTCCCCATGTTACACTCCCATTTCGATCCGGTGAAAGTTTACGCTGGCTTTTATGCTTTCTATGGGGACAGAGACAGCAACTTAGAACGTAAATATCTCAGAATCACTTTTTAGACTTTTAGCTTCTTGCATCACCTCCACCTCCATAGTAACTCCTTTCTCTGCTCCCCTCAAAGGAGCCTTTTATCGGCACTAGAAATCCTACATAAAGCTGAACAAATGAAGAGTCAAAACTCTTCTCTCTCTCTCTCTCTCTCTCTCTCTCTCGCTCTCGCTCTCTCTCAGGTTCCTGCTGGGGGTGACCGTCCATGCAAGCTGCAATACGACCTCCACACGACCTCCTCCCCAAAGACTCCAGGGTCGGTGACCCCACCCCCACCCCCAATTACATTAATTCATTAATTCATTAATTCATTAATTAATTAATTCATGTCAATTCCATGTAAGACGCCTTTATCTTCATGATAAAGATAGCCTAATGAAGGCCGTATACTGTAGGCCCGAAACGTTGCTGGTTCAATATTACATAATTATGTTCACTGCATTTGAAGACAGTGTGCGGGTGTTTCTTCTTTTGCATATTTTTTTCTTAATTTTTTTACTAAAACAGCAGATCTACAAGCTCGCAGCAGCGCATGTGGAACAGACTTTGTACTATAGCTCAGCTATACATGTCACTGGCACTGCAGTGTGAAACAAAGATTAAAAGGCTTTACGTGGTTAAAGCCCCCCCCCGACAAAGAGAGAAAGCTGCCCTTCATCACACCCACTCCATTTTGATGTTGTTCCTCTTCTCGCTAACGCACACACACACACACACACACACACACACACACACACACACACACACACACACACACACACACACACACACACACACACACACACACACACACACACACACACACACACACACACACACACACACACACACACACACACACACACACACACGGCTCACCTCCAACGAGAGAGAGAGAGAACCCTGTACGCTCAGCGCTCACCTCAGGGCTTCCTCCTAATCACATCATGCTCATTAGCACCAGCCTGCGCGAGCGACAGGAAACGACTAAATACAGCGCGGGTCATTTCATTGCCTGGCAGAGATGTAGGGGATCATAGGACTTAATGCAATAGAGAAGCCTGGGCTAGCCACCGCAGTCAAGGAAAAGATATATCCTCCCTCCTCCTGTGTGACCTTATAGCCCAAATTGGATTGAAGTTATTTAGCCGGGCGTGGATGGACACACACGTGCGCGCACGGATGGACACGGACACACACACACACACACACACACACACACACACACACACACACACACACACACACACACACACACACACACACACACACACACACACACACACACACACACACACACACACACACACACACACGTCCATGTACTGCATAGGTGCACACTCATGCAATTGTCTTTCTCTCTGTCTCTATGATTGTGTCCCTCTACGGAGCACCAAAGGGGACCTATAGTGGGTCGATTTTTTTCGGGTGAAAAGAAAAGTTAAGATATTTTTTTCAGGGGATTTTTTTCAAGGTTTTTCAATCTACACACTATATGTCTCATGTAACTCTCTGCATGTGTTCATGCTCTCTCTCTCTCTCTCTACCATGCATATTCAAATTCCCCTCATTTCAATGGCACTACAGTAGCCTATACAAGATGGCTTCTTGGCAGGGAGACAGAATGCTCTCTCTTTTTAGTGTTGCCCCTTGTGCTCTTTGGCGAATATATATAACGTTCTGACAAGCTTTACTTTCTTCGTAATTATGATGTTTTAACTTATAACTTTCACCCGGAGGTTGTCCAGCTTCAACATTCACTGTGTCTAGAGAGAGAGAGAGAGAGAGAGAGAGAGAGAGAGAGAAAGAGTGCTAAGTGGAAGAGAGAGGATAAGACCAACAGGACACGGCTAAATGGAAATCTGTTTTCCTTTGGGGTTCCGCGGGGTTGAGAACTGGTAGCCCCTGTGCCAAATATGAACTGCTAGTTGGTTAGTGGTACTACTTACAGTATATATTAAATAATTCATGGACCTATAACAGCCCTAATGAGAGGTATATAGCTCTGTCTGACCCATCGCCACCCTGCTGCCCCAGAGCGACCGGAAGCTTCCATATGGTGCTCATGACAGTCCCACAGCCACCAATTCTACTGTCTTATAACCCATTTAGACCGGAGGACGATTCTAAAAATGTCTTCTAAAGTTTTCTGAAAAACCTATGTTTCAGGAGTTCTCAAACATTTTCATGTAAAGGACCCCCAAAAATATATGTATGAAAATACGTTGCTCCATGCAGGGACCTCCCCCAGAAGCAGAGATTTGAGTTAAAAACTTTCACTCTGAAAGAATATACAGTATATTCAAAGATTTGCTCCACATTTCCACGATTTTTCAAATATGGCAGACAAGCTCGTAGCGCAGCACTCGGTGTCGCGCTACGAGCTTGTTGTTATTGTTCAATAGCCAAAGAATAATATAATGCTTTAAACACCAAATGGGGTTTCCGCCCAGAATGGGTTAATTGTCTGTCTGTCTGTCTGTCTGTCTGTCTGTCTGTCTGTCTGTCTGTCTGTCTGTCTGTCTGTCTGTCTGTCTGTCTGTCTGTCTGTCTGTCTGTCTGTCTGTCTGTCTGTCTGTCTGTCTGTCACTCACTCACCAAATTCCCGGCTTTTTTCAACCAGACCATGAAGCTCTTATCTCATCATTTTCATCTCGTCTGTATCTGCCTCTCCCACCCCCCTACATCTCATTTAGCACCGTCGTCGTCCCCCACACCTCCCTGAAATCTGCCTCTCTCATTAAAAACGGAGCGCCAGCTATCCGTTATATATATTAGCGCTGAGCAAGAGTGACATGTTCTCGTTAATTGAAACACAAGACGAATGCCCCCGTCTTTTAACATCGTCGCGGATCCAGCCTCACTTCTTTCTTTTTTTATGGCCGTTACTTTGCGAAACGCACACGTGGTGGCCGACTGCCATTAGACATCAGAAGGGCGTCACGCACCATCACCACTATCGTAATGTCAGCGTGAGGAGGATTCCACTGACCTTGACGTCCACTCCAAACCCCTCTTGGAACAGCCTTTCATGCATGGTCGCAGCGACGTGCAGAGAGTGTTACAGAGGCATAGGGGGCTGAGAATTCCGTAAAAAGGGCACTTTTCGACTAAAATATTATATCTACAAACTAGCAACGGGTCGCAGCGCGATGTGTTGTGAGTCAGAGGCTGAAATTCCGTAAAAAGGGCACTTTTGGGAAGAAAATACCCGATCTACAAGCTCTCAACGTGTCACAGCGCGACACATTGAGAGCTTTTAGATCGGGTATTTTCCTGGTGTGACCCCCGCACTCGTTGGCTGAGATGCCATGGGTATTTTCGAAACAAATTATTTCAACGCAAAATGCTGCGTTCAAGATCAGGAGAGGGGGAAAAAAGAGGGAGGGCATAGTTTGCATTTCTTTCACCATGTATTAAATGCAAATTCATGGTCTGGAGAGGGCAGTTGATTTACAGACGGACGGACGGGGGGGGGGGGGGTAAAAAGGGCAGGGCCTGAAGCCCCCTTTGATGTCTAATGTGTGCATGGTTGCGGCTCATTGCGATCACGACCTTGGGTCCGTTATCCGTTTTACCCAGGTGTGGATAACGGACGAAGGAAGTGGAACAAGCCACAGTGGTCACACTTTAGAATTTATTTCTTCTTAAATCTTTTTTCTTCTTTTTAGACTAATAAACTATACCATTATATGAGATGGATTTATTATCATTTTTATCATTATTAAAATTTCTGAATGTCACTCCCGTGGCTTACATCTGCGTGATAAATCTTGGGATCTAAGCTGGCAGTATATGAATTCAAAGTGATTTATGCGGCATTTTACAAAGTCCTGTTGACAGTTTCATACGGCAGTCGTGTCGACAGTTGTTTATTTCTGTGATAGTGCCATGTGGTTGAAATGAATAAACTTGCCTTTTCCACCACTTTCTTTTGAGAAAATGCAGTCAGACACAAATAGTAAATCCTGAACTTTCATCTTTATGTGTTGTTTTATTTCACTTCTTGTCATTCATATAAACATTTGTTATCCTTGTAAACCTTCTCGGGGTGTCAAAACATTTTGTCCTTTATCTTAAGATCTACTTATATTCACACAGTGGCCATTTCGTTCCGACATAATAGTAAACGCTATTGGAAAATGAAAATGCTCTCAGAGCATAATGTATAAGACAGTGGTTTTCAACCAGTGGTCCTTGAGGGGGTTCCAGAGGTGGTCCCCAGCTAAATGATGGAGAGTTGGTAACCAAATGGACCCTTATTAGATCTTTGAACTCACTCTCAAGAGTCACATTATTGTTAAACATCTGCACTACAACAGTTTGACTGTTTTACATGCTTAACCCGCATTTTAATCAACCCCCCTTCACTGCCGAGATTGTTGTATTACCTTTAGAGCATACGCTGGATTATTTGGGCTTTTAATCCGTGAAAATCGAGCGAAAAAAGCTTCCCCCGTTTGTTATGAACGACCGCACCACCCGCCATCTTGGTACACCCGGAAGACGCAGCACAGGAGCCGCCTCCATGAGGCGTTGAACCCCATTCGTTTGCATTGGCCTCAATTTCCCAGAAGCCCTAGCAGCCCACAGCATGTGACGATTTCCGGTTTCGTCATCAAAACAAATGCATCTAGTCTCTATCTCCGCGGCGAAGACGGATTTTCTTTTTATTTATTACATTACAGCGGGTTAAACACAAAACAAAAGGCGGGTCTGTCGTGTATGGCAGCAACAATAACCTGGAGTAATCCATTCCTGGCACGGAAACTGTTAAGTTAATTTACAAGAAGTCTACACAATTAGAGAATGTAGAAGAATTGCTGTTTTGATCAATGCTTGCCTGTTATCTCCACTAATGGAACCAACATCAATACAGCATGGACATGTGTACAACTGTACATATATTTAGTTTTTGTTTTGGGTGATACATATTTAACACATCTGAGAAGAAGGTTGTTTCCATTACATTATGCCTATACTTGCCAGTGATACGCACAAAACTAGCAAACTTTTCAACATTACGTCATTGCTTTACTTACTATATACCATTAGATTTAAAACAGTGACCTTATACTCTGGACAGGAGCAGAGAGCCCAGGGAGAACAGAGTCAGTCCAATGATTATGCATGAGTCAATACAGATCGCTTTGAACGTAACCAGCTAGGACCCAATTGGCCTTCAGGGTTCGGCGGCGCGAGACGAACCGCACGGTCGTAAATACCTTTTCTGGAAGCAACGCAGTGCAATAAGCACTACTGAATGCACTGGACTGGACTGGACTGGGCAGTGGATGGATTGCTGCTCCACGGCTGGGACAAGTCCATTTGTGATGACCCAGACCTTTAAGGCCACGCTTATAATCCCCGCTCTCTCCTTTAAGAGTTATGGCCGGCCTCGGAGGAAATCTGGCTTTAGGAAAAACGTGCGCCGAGCTGCTTCCTATAGGTGTATATACCGTACGGACGGTGGAGACATCGCGCTAGGGCGTTCACTTCTAGTCATTTTTACTAGTTGACTATAGTTGCCTAGTTTACTAGTTGTTTAACTACCTAATAATGTTTCTGGAAATAAATATTTGTGTACATTGGTGACTATAACTATAATCTACCTGAACTTGAGGCCTACAATTCTTTTCTTTTCTTATCAATTAGTACCAACAAGGTCGACTAGTGGATTCACTAGTGGACTAGTTGAATAGTCAACTAGTTGCTTAATGCCCTACATCACGCCCCACCTTCCTTCCTTCCTTCCTTCCTTCCCACCTCTGCGGTATTATTCTCCCAAGTTATTTTTAGATCACCTCCAGGCCAAAAAGGGATTAGTCAGAAGGAGTCCATCATCACGTTGTTGCCTGCTCGCTTACAGTTATGTGGAGACGTAGCGTCGTATCCGTCTGTAGCGGACCCCCCCTCCCCTGGGGAACCTGAAGACAAACTATACATCCATCCATCCATTCAGCAGCAGCTAGCTAGCTATCAGGATTCTCCTCTGCTCAGCAGTCACAAGGCGACAGTATTGGATTAACGGCGGGTTTAAGGGGGCGATGAGAGTGTGATGTAGGCAGATCTGATCGATAGTGCCACGGGGACATATTAGAGTCAGTAAAGTCCCCGCGTGTCAATTTGGGAGAATCCCACAACGGCATATATAATATATACACACACCACCAGCTGCTTCATTCATGGCGGCTGATTGATTAGTTTATGCATGTTGTGTTTGTAGTGTATGTATGTTCTGTTTAAAGAATAATATGGAGTGTGCAGATCTACGGTATGATTACCATGATCTACTTTAATCAAAACTAAAACACAAGGTGGTTAAGAGTGAAAATGTGTTAAAAGGAAAACAAGTTTGTAAAAAGAAAAAATGCTTAATTTAATAAAGCTTAATCTGTAAGACACTGAATCAGGTAAGATTTTTAAAGAAAGTATATGTGACTAAATTTGACCCACCAGTTTTGGAGATATGGCTTATAGAGTAATGTCTTGCAGAAAACAGCGAGTTGAGAAAACAGACTTGAAAGGTTCACTTATGTGGTCTCCAACATTACATCTATAGCTACATGTTTAAGCATTTATTTCATATTCATGTCGATTTCAGCTCTGACACTTATTTCAGACATGCTCTGTATGTGAATAGTCTGCCTGTGCTACTAACTAATTTCGGATAAAAGAAATACCTCTGGTGAAAAGCTTGAGGTTGCGTGATGGCAGGCTCTCAGTCAAATCCGGTCACATATGTTGTACTGTAGGATGTAACAGCTGAGCTATGTGTTTTCCAGTATGGTTCTTATCAACGAACGACGGTGACCATTCCATGGTTCGGCATATTGACGTTGTTGTCACCCATACTTTGAACCCAGACTCTTCTCAGTTACAGTACCAGTGCTCCTACAAATTAAAAGATTAAAAATCACTGTAAAACCGGTACCAAGTTGCTATAGAACGGCGGAACCACGGCCCAGTGCCGCTCGAGCTGCTGTAGCTACGATCAGCCGGCCTGCACGTCCATTTTGCTTCAATGCTTCCTCTCAGTGGGCGGGGCTTGATATACAGGTGTACAGCGTCTCTCTTAGGCAGTGTGTGTGTTGCACGTGATCAATTCATCCATTGTTCACGTGCGAGTGTATATATGTGACCAGATTTGACTGAGAGCCTGCCATCGCGCAAATTCCAGCTTTTCACCAGATGAGAAACATTTATTTCATTTTATTTTTAATTAGTTAATAGCAGGCAGACTCTTCACATGAGCATGTCTGAAATAAGTATCAGAGCTGAAATCGACGTATTTAAATATTAAATAAATACTTAAACATGTAGCTATAGATGTAATGTTAGAGTCCACAGAAGTGAACCTTTCAAGCCTGTTTTCTCAACTCGCTGTTTTCTGCAAGACATTACTCTATAAGCCACATCTCCAAAACTGGTGGGTCAAACTGAACAATTTCAGATGTCAATTTGAAGCTATTATTCCATGCTTTCATATGACGTGAAAAAACGAAAATAAAAAAAACTCCAATGGCAGTCCCTCAGTCAAATTTGGTCACATATAGACTATACGTGCGCATGTCACGCATGGAATAATCACGGACATAATTATACCGCCTGAAAGAAAGCTAGGCTACAGCACTGCAACTATCCATCCATCCATCATACAACAGCGTGGCAGGTTGAAGTTTCATCATACATATAACTGCACAAAAATATGTATAATATTACAGGAAATTCCTGTTAAACTTTCCAAAAAACTCCGGTAAACTTACTAAACTCCCGAATTGTACCATCACACCTGTATATTACCGTATATTACTGTAAATTCCTGCTAAACTTGAGGTTTACGGGCAAATCTAGTGCCCATAATTGCCCGTTAACTCATTTTCACGCAGTGACGTAGTGTCGGCTAGTTTGACTTCATGGCCGTTGCTAGCATCCCGTTGGCCGCGTGCGTCGTTACCCGTTCGTATCACCAGCAGCGCTCGCTCTCTTCTGTTGTTTCATAAAAGTAGTGTCGGATGGTTTGACTGCATGACGTTCAGCTATAGCATTCCATGGCTGAGAGGTCGGCTAGAGGCAAAACGTGGCTGGTTGCCTAGAGACGAGGCAGCCAATCAGAGAGATAGCTTGCTTGTATACGGGCACTGTACGGCAGCCAATGAGAGAGATAGCTTGCTAGTATACGGGCACTACGGCAGCCAATGAGAGCGATAGCTTGCTAGTATACGGGCACTACGGCAGCCAATGAGAGCGATAGCTTGCTACTATAGTCCAGAAAGGCAAAGCGATCGTTCATGAACCAGTACCGCTGTGCTTCACACAGCAGCTGGGAAAAACCTTGAGTACAGCACTGCAACTGTCCATCCATCCATCCGTCCGTCCTTGCAGCGCGACGCGTTGTGAGCTTGTAGATCGGCTATTTTCAGCAAGTGTAAAAACAGTCGACGGCATCAAGGTCCACCAAAATACATTTCAGTCGACTAAACCAACATCCGTCCATCCATCCATCCGTCCATCTATCCATTCATCCATCCATCCATCCAACAGCAGCCCCTAACTACCGGCTGTTAGGTAGACGGACAGATTCCGATGTATGAGAAACAATACAGTGGCCGAAAGAAGTGCCTATTCCTCCAATAAACCAGTAAATAAATGTGTAAATGCGTTTCGCCCCAAACTCTCTCCATGCATAATGCATCATGGCCGCCGTTATGGGCTATGGGTGTGTGAGCGAACGCTAATACCGTACCGCATACTGATGTGCAATGTGGACAAATGATCCCTAATTAAAAATCCATTACCGGTGTCAGCAGCTCACACATTATACAGGATCTAACGAGCAGGTATACGCTGGCTGTGTCTGTGTGTGTGTGTGTGTGTGTGGGGCACACGCGTGTACGTGGGTGGACGTGTTGTGCATGCGCGTGCCTGCGTAGGTGGGTGCGTGTGTGTCACGTGCACGCATGCGTGCGTGCATGGGTGGTTGTGTGTGGACGGGCGTGCGTGTCCGCATGCGTGCCTGCGTGTGTATGTGTGAGAGGTGAATCTAGGCCACGGTGTCAGATTAAGTGCAGTGTGTCCGACACCTTTGATACGTGCAGCTCTTTTCTCGTCAGTGTCCACACCCCAACTATAATGAACTATTTCCACCAGTCGGTTTAAAGGTTCAGAGCGGAGCTCCATTATTCATTCAGCATTTGAGCCACGGAACCACCATTTGATGACATTTAGCCTCTCGGAGCCAAGACTTGTTGAATATGTTGTCGTCGTGGTTGGATAATATTTTGTCCACAATTCCATCCATGCTGTATTGATGTTGCACTGCAGGAATTTGCTTAGAGGTGGTAACTATTTCAATTTGTATATGGGCAGCTTAAGACAACAAGACTTCAAGTGCTCCCAAACAACACATTATGTAGTTTATTGTCTCCACCAGGCCGAAGGCATGGGGGGAGAGTATGTTTTGCACTCTGTCCATCTGTCCGTGTGTGTGTGTGTGTCCGTCCGTGTGTCAGTGAGCAGCTAATCTCGGCCACCGTTAACCCGGTCGATGCCAAATCTTGCACACACACTCCCTGGATGCCAACGATGCCCCAAAATTTCCAGAACGGCCTGTTATAGCGCCACCAGGAGGCCGCTTTGAGCAAAACAAGTTTTTGCACAGTACACCTACAGATTTTGTCCAAACATCGCGCAAATTGGTACACAGTCTCTCTAGAGCCATTCAACGAAACGGGTCTTTCAGATTTCTCAGACTCCATCCTGATTGGTTAAGATTGGCTTCCAAAGTTCACAGGAGTGCTCAGTTTCAAACAAAATGCTGCAAATCATGAACACATCGCGTGATTTCCGTGAAATTGTGCATGCACATTCCCACTAGGCCGAGGAAGAAATGCCACATGAACAATTTCAACTCAGCCTCAAGGTGGCGCTATAACTGGCCGAAAAGTGTTTTACCTCTAATTTACTTTTGTTGCCCTTTTATCCAACCACCAGATGAAGGCAAGCTGTAATGTCCTACATTCCTATCCTGGTGGAGACCTGTGCCCAGAAGGGCACTTTTTCTAGTTATTATTGTTTTGTCCTCTAAATGTTGAAATAGAAAAAAGCAAAGGGGAAACAGAGTTTATATATTACACCACAGTGCTATGAAGATGAATTAGCCACACTATACTAATATAACCAAATGGTCCTTGTTCTCTTGTTGAGAGTAAAACTAACCAGCGGCACATAAAGGACACATGGTGAAGGATATCCTTATCGCAAATGCAATGATTTAGCATGCAACAAAAACAATCACACTTGTGTGAAGTGAGGGGTATTCTTATCATCATACATCATCCCATTCCTGCCAATGAGAATTTGTGTCCTCACCTTCGTCTTCAATGTTTGTGTTTAAGCAATGTTTGTGTTTACACAATGTCTGTGTTTACACAAACACTCAAAGCTGGACATGGGAGCGGCTAGCGCCCCTCAAGGAATCACACCCATGTGAAGAGAGAGGCTCTCTTATCATCATATACCACTTATTCTCCTTGGCTTTTAGTGTCAGCTGAGGTATAGCCCTGTTCTCCTCACTATAGTGCAATAATCTGCTTTGTTTGTGCCTTTATATTGCCTGCTATATAGTCTGCTTATCGTTGCATCGTTTAGTTTTCATTTCTTCTAAAATGCCCGTTTGTTTTCATGTTTTAAATGGTTGTTTATATTGTTTGTTCTTATGCTTCTTTTAAACCTGTAGCCTATACAGCACTTTGGTTGGCCTGGTCATGCAAAATGTGCTATTATCAATAAAGTTGAGTTGAGTTGACACTGCGTGAAAAGAGGAGTCAACGGGCAATTATGGGCACTATATTTGCCCGTAAACCTCAAGTTTAGCAGGCATATACAGTAATATACTGTAATATATACATCATCGCATTCCGGCCAATCACTTTCGGCGTCCTCTATTTTCTGACCTCACTTTTATTTTAATCAAAATAAAATCATCACTATGGGGTAGGGGTACACATATACACACACACTATGCAAGGCATTTAAAACAATAAAAAAACACAGGTTATTCAGGATTACCTGTGATTTGCAATGACATTTTAGGACACAATCTACATACAATGCAATAATATACAAAATGCAAAAAATAATTGCATAAAAGGCACACGCTTCCACACACTAAGCATGTTTGATGAAGAGCTTAGACTGGAAATGTCACTTGTGGTGGTAATATTAATACGTTATGGGAGCATTTATTTTTGCTAGAGCGCAGACAGAGACACAACTACATGGGGATTAAGATACTGACACTGCCTCCTGGCAACAATTTGATATAAAGTATTCTGCTATTTATATATTTTAAATAATTGTTGGAACAGTGTGTGTGCGTGTGTGCTGTGCACGCGTGAGTGTGTTGGTTTTAGATTTAGAGAGAGAGAGAAATTGTCTCCTTTGAAAAGACAGAACTCTCTATGCTAAAATGGAACAAGCGCCGACTGTGCGCGCGCACACGCACACGCACACACACAGCGTTAAACAGTTACAGCAGCATCTGAAGCAGCAAACACTGACCTAGTAACGTGTTGTGTTGTGCTGACCTCACACCAACCCACGCGGCCCACGCTTGGGGACCACTCTGACCCATCAGGAAGACACATGCTGTGCAGTGTGGTGGTGGTGGTGGTGTTGTATAGAGCGTGTTCATTCTGGTTTGAATTCGTGGCGACTGGACTGACCTCCACCAGCTTGTCGGCGTGCTGTGCGTGTGCGTGCGTCTGCGCGTGTGTGCGTGTGTGCGTGCGTGCGCGCGCGTGCATGTGCGTGTGTGCGTGCCAGAAATCTAAAACAATTTGTCTTTATATTTGGCAGCCTAGGGCATTGTACCCAAAGACTGGTTGTTAGAGGGTTCCAACAACTTGGGATGACCAAAAAGGAGGCAAAATTAAATTAAAAAAGGATTGTAGCGTCTCTGCTATAATTATAGGCAGCCGTCCTATATGGCGGAGACGCTGCTACTCATACCCATAGACTAGTTCTGAGGGACATGCCTGTTGTATCATGAAAACATATTTTGTAAATGTAACTCAAATGCACCTACTGTATTGTATGCTCCTTGTATTATATCCTTTGTGTCGACATAAATAAATGGTTAAAGTGTGTGTGCGTGCGTGCATGCAAGTGTGTATGCGTGTGTGTGCACTGACCTCCACCAGCTTGTTGGCGTGCTCGCGGAACACCTGGGCATACTCCTTCACTTCCTTCTCGTTGCCGCTCTTGGCCGCCTCGATGAGAACCAGCAGAGGGACGTTGGTCTCCAGGAAGGAGTCCGAGATGTGATCCATCACCGCCTTACGCAACTGTAGAGGAGAGAGGAGACATGGTGGTTAAGAACATACCAACAGTCCTACAGTCAACTGTACGGAGAGGAGACATGGTGGTTTAGAACATACTGTACCAACAGTCCTACAGTCAACTGTACGGAGAGGAGACATGGTGGTTTAGAACATACCAACAGTCCTACAGTCAACTGTACGGAGAGGAGACATGGTGGTTTAGAACATACTGTACCAACAGTCCTACAGTCAACTGTACGGAGAGGAGACATGGTGGTTTAGAACATACCAACAGTCCTACAGTCAACTGTACGGAGAGGAGACATGGTGGTTTAGAACATACTGTACCAACAGTCCTACAGTCAACTGTACGGAGAGGAGACATGGTGGTTTAGAACATACTGTACCAACAGTCCTACAGTCAACTGTACGGAGAGGAGACATGGTGGTTTAGAACATACCAACAGTCCTACAGTCAACTGTACAGAGAGGAGACATGGTGGTTTAGAACATACTGTACCAACAGTCCTACAGTCAACTGTACGGAGAGGAGACATGGTGGTTTAGAACATACCAACAGTCCTACAGTCAACTGTACGGAGAGGAGACATGGTGGTTTAGAACATACCAACAGTCCTACAGTCAACTGTACGGAGAGGAGACATGGTGCTTTAGAACATACCAACAGTCCTACAGTCAACTGTACGGAGAGGAGACATGGTGCTTTAGAACATACCAACAGTCCTACAGTCAACTGTACGGAGAGGAGACATGGTGGTTTAGAACATACCAACAGTCCTACAGTCAACTGTACGGAGAGGAGACATGGTGCTTTAGAACATACCAACAGTCCTACAGTCAACTGTACGGAGAGGAGACATGGTGCTTTAGAAAATACCAACAGTCCTACAGTCAACTGTACGGAGAGGAGACATGGTGCTTTAGAACATACCAACAGTCCTACAGTCAACTGTACGGAGAGGAGACATGGTGATTTAGAACATACCAACAGTCCTACAGTCAACTGTACGGAGAGGAGACATGGTGGTTTAGAACATACCAACAGTCCTACAGTCAACTGTACGGAGAGGAGACATTGTGCTTTAGAACATAACAGTCCTACAGTCAACTGTACGGAGAGGAGACATGGTGGTTTATAGAAGATACCAACAGTCCTACAGTCAACTGTACGGAGAGGAGACATGGTGCTTTAGAACATATACCAACAGTCCTACAGTCAACTGTACGGAGAGGAGACATGGTGGTTTAGAACATACCAACAGTCCTACAGTCAACTGTACGGAGAGGAGAGAGACACAGTGGTTTAGAATAAGCCACGAGAGGTCTCAGGTTACCAGGCATTTTACAATGGCTTCTACCTCTACCTTCTACCTTAACCCCTCTCCCAACCCTTAACGCACCCCTCACCAACCTTAATCCGGTCGTCTTAACTCACCCCTCACCAACCTTAATCCGTCCGTTTTAACGCACCCCTGACCAACCTTATGACTAACAAATGCTATGTCTAACCAAAGGAGGCCTCCCAAAAAAACGACTGTTGGCTCCCGACATGCGTGGTGGGTTAAAACTAATCTGTGCTGCGGGTTACAAAACACCCGTGGCTCCTGGCATGTGTTGCGGGTTAAAACGAGTCCGTGGCTCCCTGTGAGGTTAGGGTTAGGTTGGCAAAGTTACGGAGAATGAGTCGACGACCGACAGGCAGATGAAAACTTCCAAGTCCATTTTATTGTAGATTGTAGAGTACAGCATTCACAGCCATGGGGCATGGAGCCCCATGCACCCAGGCAGCCTCACGGCTTTCTGGGCACTAACACACACAGTTACATTTTGGTAGGCTTTAAATACAGAAACATCAAAGACAACAAAGAAAAGGTGGTCTCAGGTCTCCCACCCCCACTGAAGTCTAAAGTGGTCACCAGGAACAGTACTTGCTATCAATAGGTCAAATCTTTTAGGGTCCATAGCTATTTACCCTAGAGTACCAGCTGTGAACTGGTGACTATAATTATGCGTCTGTCCTGTTGTCTCTCTCCCCCATGCAGGCAGCAAGAGAGAGAGAGAGACAGGGGTACACTTTTAGTTTAGAGGTGAAAGAATTTTGTCCGTCCAGTTTAACATTACTAATACTAGGCTATATTTAATGTGAATTGTGATTTCAATATACTTCAGTGACTGTTGGTAGGTATGTCTAACAAAAACACATGTTCAAAGGGTTTTACATTTTGCCTGTTCAAAGGGTTTTTACGGTACACAAACACAACAGTAAGTACATTTACTTAAGAACTGTTTTATTCCACCAGTGGTTGTGTGCATGTATAATCCATATAAAACCCTTTAGAACATGTAAAACCCTTTAGAACATACTGTATACAACCCTTTAGAACATACCATATAAAACCCTTTAGAACATACCATATAAAACCCTTTAGAACATGTAAAACCCTTTAGAACATACCGTATAAAACCCTTTAGAACATACCATATAAAACCCTTTAGAACATACCATATAAAACCCTTTAGAACATACCATATAAAACCCTTTAGAACATACCATATAAAACCCTTTAGAACATGTAAAACCCTTTAGAACATACTGTATACAACCCTTTAGAACATACCATATAAAACCCTTTAGAACATACCATATAAAACCCTTTAGAACATGTAAAACCCTTTAGAACATACCGTATAAAACCCTTTAGAACATGTAAACCCCTTTAGAACATACCATATAAAACCCTTTAGAACATACCGTATAAAACCCTTTAGAACATACCGTATAAAACCCTTTAGAACATACCGTATAAAACCCTTTAGAACATACCATATAAAACCCTTTAGAACATACCGTATAAAACCCTTTAGAACATGTAAAACCCTTTAGAACATACCATATAAAACCCTTTAGAACATGTAAACCCCTTTAGAACATACCGTATAAAACCCTTTAGAACATGTAAACCCCTTTAGAACATGTAAACCCCTTTAGAACATGTAAAACCCTTTAGAACATACCATATAAAACCCTTTAGAACATGTAAAACCCTTTAGAACATACCATATACAACCCTTTAGAACATACCATATAAAACCCTTTAGAACATGTAAACCCCTTTAGAACATACCATATAAAACCCTTTAGAACATGTAAACCCCTTTAGAACATACCGTATAAAACCCTTTAGAACATGTAAAACCCTTTAGAACATACCATATAAAACCCTTTAGAACATGTAAACCCCTTTAGAACATACCGTATAAAACCCTTTAGAACATGTAAAACCCTTTAGAACATACTGTATACAACCCTTTAGAACATACCGTATAAAACCCTTTAGAACATACCATATAAAACCCTTTAGAACATGTAAAACCCTTTAGAACATACCATATAAAACCCTTTAGAACATGTAAAACCCTTTAGAACATACCATATAAAACCCTTTAGAACATGTAAAACCCTTTAGAACAAGGCCCGACGCGGGGATAGCATCCGCATGCTCACTATTCTCCATTTGTCAGATTTAGCATGGCCGGTCTCATGTGACCAACCTCCCCTCTCTCTAACGGCGTGAGATAAAGCACCTGTCCGTTGTCATCTCTCTACTATTCCCTCTAGTCTCTTTCTTCATTTGATATTTCTGTGAATAGCAAACGTTGATGTCCATGCATTTATACGCTGTCTGGGATGAAGTCCCAGTCGTCCCTTTTTGCCATTTTGCTCAGGAAACGACTCCATAAACAAATATTTAAGTCACAGAGGCTGGCCCAATAAAAGGCCTCGGGGGGGAAGCGATGCGTTGCCGAGCGCTGTGTAAACTACTAGCTATTAAGCTTCTGTCTCTGGTGTAACACTGTAACACTGAGCCTCTGTCTCCTGTATCCCCATCATGCCATGTAATAATATATACTATTAGTCGCTATAATAACCATTTTGTTATACTTAAGCTATTGGAAAATCTACAAAGATCTACAAGCTCGTAGAGCTTGTAGATCTGCTATTTTTTATTGTGAAAAAGTGTTGCAAATCTTTCAATATATATTCCTTCAGTGCGAACATTTTTAGTAACTCAAAGCTTTGCATCTTGGGGGGGGGGGGGGGGGGGTCCCTGGAATAACATATTTTCAATTTTCAGATGGGGGTCGGTGACCAATTACATATATTTTTGGGGGTCCTTGACATAACATGAGGTTTTTCAGAAAACAGGTCTAAATGGGATAAGACTAACGTGAGCTTTGGGCTGAACCTTCAACTCTGCAGATCAGGTCTCATGTTAGCATTAAAGGGACATTTCACCGCTGGAAGAAACGGCAGTCGCTCAATGTTATAAATAGTATTTATAGTAACAGAATAAAAAAAATGAAGTCTGTGTGTTTGACTATAGGGATTGCTGGATTACTACAATGACCACAATGCTTTGCTGCACTCATCCCGCCTTGTGGAGAGAGGGGGGGAGGGCTGTCTTACTGAGACAACATGTATAGTCCAAGGTTAATTAAATAAAGGTTAGGAAGCGAAGACCGTACGGTGGAAGGAAAACAACATGCGCAATTGAGACCAAGGAAGCTGAATGTGGAAGTGTTGGCTGCATATAGCCCATTGTGCATGTTTCTTTCCTTCCAGGGAGCCACATGGAGTCCACTGTATGGTCTTCACTTCCTAATCTTATTTAATTAACCTTGGTATAGTCCAGGAAGGAAGTGAGAGCAATGTCTGTGACATCACAGTCATTTTGAAGTACAAACATATCTAAAAACACATAATACTAGCTGTCACAAGTATACTTACAGAGAGTACAATACTTCTGACCCATAAATAAAAATCATGTCAGTCTGTCAGGTGGACCAAACTACCCTCCAGACGATAAAAATAAAATAAAACCCTTAACTGGTAGCCCAGAGTGGAGGGAAATAATGATAAAACATGGTGTCCTATGAGGTTTCATATAATACATGACTACATTTTGCCAGGCTAGTTGGTAAACGTCACCGCACAGACCGCAGTGTACCTAGTCTCACGTTGCAAGACTGCAATTTTCAAATGCTTTCGTCATACAGTCTGGAGCAAAGGAAGCTCTGATCATGAGTAAAATACAAATGCTTTCGTCATACAGTCTGGAGCAAAGGAAGCTCTGATCATGAGTGAAATATAAATGCTTCCGTCATACGGTCTGGAGCGACGGAAGCTCTGATCATGAGTAAAATATAAATGCTTCTGTCATACAGTCTGGAGCGACGGAAGCTCTGATCATGAGTAAAATACAAATGCTTTCGTCATACGGTCTGGAGCGACGGAAGCTCTGATCATGAGTAAAATATAAATGCTTCCGTCATACAGTCTGGAGTATTTCAGAGATTGTGGAATAGTTGTGTGCAGCTACGCGAGACTATACTGTACCAGTGAAGGATCACTGATCTGATCTGCAGAAGCAAGCGCACTCGACTTTATTACTCTGAGAAATTGGATTTTTAACGTCCTTGCATCAAGTGTGGATCTCTTCTTCCGCTGTGTGAAGGTTTTTTTTTTTTTGCCTTTCAACGAGAAAACATAAAAAAGTTGAGAGAAAGTGTGTTTTACTTTTTTTTTTAAGGACACGTATAAGGAGATCAGAAAGAAGTGATGGTTGAAGTGATATTTGCCTGATGAAGACCTAGTCGGTCGAAACGTTGCATTTAATTGTTGCCTTAAAATAAAGTAAGTCTCGGAGCTCTACAAACTGGTGTGCTGATGTTCTTCCTCTTCCTTGATGTTTGGCTTGATGCCTGCCATCCAGCACCTGGCCTGAGTACAGGCATTGAGATGTGCACACAATCTTCTCTGTGAAGTGAAGTGTGTTCAAGGTAGAATGGAGACCCATGATACAGTACAGTACAGCGTTCAATCAATGTGGCATTTCTGCTGCGAACCGCTGGAATCCCCACGACAGAGGTGTGTGTGTGTGTGTGTGTGTGTGTGTGTGTGTGTGTGTGTGTGTGTCTGTGTGTGGGTGGACAACAGCTAAACACACAGATCAATGGAATGGAATATAGGCCCAACATAAACATATAGCTGTTTTTTGAGGGGCGCTGGCCCCTCCTATATGTCCAGCTTTGAGCGTCTGCGTAAACGCAAACATTGAAGTTCTTGGCAGCAAATTTCTATTTTAGTTTAGTCATAGTCTTCGGAATGAAACTCCCAATTAGTTTTTGTAATATTTGGATACATGGAATGTTTTAGTGTTTAGTCTAGTTTTAGTCGACTAAATATCATAATATTTTAGTCGACTAATGTACAGGTGATTTAGTTGACTAAAATGTATTTTGTCGGGCCTTGATGCCGTCGTAATGACTGATTTTATACTTGCTAAAAATAGCCGATCTACAATTTCACAACGCGTCGCGGTCAACATGCAACCAAGTGTAGAATGATTTATACTGGATCTCTTATCCACTAGTCCCTTCCTAACATTTTAGTCTAGTTTTTATCTGTTGACGAAATTGTCAATATATTATTTAGTCTTACTTTTAGTCATCGTAGCTTAGTTTTAATTTAGTTTCCATTTAGTTTTCTGCAGTGAAAAGAGGTAGTCAACGAACATTTTTTAGTCGACGAAATCAACACTGCATTGAAGACAAAAGTGTGTAAACACAAACATTGAAGGCTAAAGTGAGGACGCAAATTGCGATTGGCCAGAATGAGATGACGTATCGATTATTAGAGCACCCCTCACTTCAGACGTGTGTGATTATTTTGATTGAAAATAAGCGCTTTACAATGGTCCATTCATTCATACATTGGGAGGTGAAGCGGCGAACAGTCGACGCCAGCGTCCTCACTTCCCACATTAACACACCAATGGTGGCAACCACTGGAGGCAAGGTAGGGTTCAGTGTCTTGCCCAAGGACACTTTGACATGTGGACAGGAGGAGGAGCCGCCCGGGATTCGAACCGCCGACCCAGGGGTCATCGGACAACCTGCTCTACCTCCTGAGCCACAGCCACCTCAAATACTGGACTGCATACCCTGTGACGTTTGCATTTCTATATTGTCTAATAACATAATCAATCTTTCACTGAGCTGCTGTTGTTGGCACGCCAACTCTTCACTTTTCACCTCACCTCAGTGTTACACATGGATTTGATTGGGTCACAAAAAAAGCTGTGAAAGAGACATTTTAGGTGTGTGTGTGTACGGACGGTTGTAATGCACGTAACTGCCCCATCGACTTCACATTCGACACACGCGTTCCACACCCCCGCAGGGAGTGCAGTGCCCGGTATCGAGTCGGTCGGACCCACGGTTGTCCAGAACCACCCCAAAAGACTCTGGTCAGGCTCTGCCACTGGGCCTAATGAGCCTCACCTGTGCAATTTCCAGCCTCTGCCTCAGCCAATTGATTGTCATGGCAACCCCCACACCTGCAAATTGATTACTTAACCGCTCCACTTTTCACAGTCAGTTTGCACTCTTGTGTACACAGGCAGACAGATACAGAGATCTCCATGTGGAATACAGACAGCTAAAACGGGTGCTATGACGTTGACAACGGGTATTATTAGTTTCCCAAGTTGCATCGTTCTCAAGTAGGCCGGTGGCCGACGAGCACGTACAGGT
Organism: Protomyctophum parallelum; assembly: GCF_964188405.1. Taxonomy (NCBI): domain Eukaryota; kingdom Metazoa; phylum Chordata; class Actinopteri; order Myctophiformes; family Myctophidae; genus Protomyctophum; species Protomyctophum parallelum. The sequence continues at coordinate 46,093,083 of NC_139702.1, forward strand.
CTAGTATAAACACTAATTCTGGACTGTTACAAGTAAAAGTGTAGAATTCAAAATGTACGTAAAGTACCAAAAGTAGAAATACTCATTGTGCAGAACGTGTTCAAATGTGCAAAAATCTTTTGAAAATAGCAGATCTACAAGCTCAGAATGTGTTGCATCGAAACGCATTGTGAGCTTGTAGATTGGCTATTCTCAAATGCTATTCTCAATCTCAAGTTTTCAAATAAATAGTAGTGCAGTAAAAATACAATATTTGGTTCTGAGATGTATCGGGGTACACTAGCCTACTTAAAGGACCACTTCACCATTTTCAACTTCATATAATTGGTCCTCACTAATGTCCATGATAAAATGGCATAATGTTTTTCTACTCAGTCTGTCCCTCATATGAGGGCTGTGGGAAGTTCAGAAAGCAGTCTGTGTCTCATAGGAGAGCTGTGAGCAGTTCAGAAACCAGTCTGTCTCATAGGAGGGCTGTGGGCAGTTCAGAAACCAGTCTGTCTCATGGGAGGGCTGTGGGCACTTCAGAAATCAGTCTGTGTCTCATGGGAGGGCTGTGGGCAGTTCAGAAATCAGTCTGTGTCTCATGGGAGGGCTGTGTGCAGTTCAGAAACCAGTCTGTGTCTCATGGGAGGGCTGTGGGCAGTTCAGAAACCAGTCTGTTTCTCATAGGAGGGCTGTGGGCAGTTCAGAAACCCGTCTATGTCTCATGGGAGGGCTGTGGGCACTTCAGAAACCAGTCTGTGTCTCATAGGAGGGCTGTGGGCAGTTCAGAAACCCGTCTGTGTCTCATAGGAGGGCTGTGGGCAGTTCAGAAACCCGTCTGTGTCTCATAGGAGGGCTGTGGGCAGTTCAGAAACCCGTCTGTGTCTCATAGGAGGGCTGGGGCAGTTCTGAAACCCGTCCACCAGTGACATCATTGATTGGGAATCCAAGCTAATAGAAACTGCAGGCTTTCTAGTCCTGAAAAGTTGCAATGCAAAACTGGAATCGTTCTCATGATAATACAAATGTAAATAACTAGAATTTTGCGGGCCTTCGGCCCGCTCATCCCAAAGTTACGTTGCAGCGCAATATGGGAAGAAGGAAATTGGAGTTGACAGACTCCACTTCATGTTGCAGCTGTGTATGTAAACCCAGTATTGTGTAAAAACGGATGGGTTATTAATTATTATTATGTGTTGTTGCGCGCACACACACACACACACACACACACACTCACACTGTGAGTGCTTGAGGGTGAGAGGCGAAAGAAATGGGACAGCACTTTGCAGATGAGTCCGCCATTCATGACACTTTGCCTTTGGGGAAGAAGGCAATAGCGGGAGGGCGATGCGAGTGCTGTACTGTACCCCTTTGTACTGTACTCCTTAGTATTGCACTGTACTGTAATGTTCTCCTCAGTACTGTACTGTTCTCTTCTGTACTGTACTCCTAGCGTTGGAAACCCAGACATCTGTATGTGTTCATAGCACATATTTTAACGGTTGCATTTCCACTGTGCCATGGCTCCACCTAGTGACCATGTATGATACGTGTATTGGACGTCAGACTTATAGTTATTAGTGTTGTGTTCTTATTTTTTATTATTATTATTATTATTATATTATTATTATTATTATTATTACATTGATTAATATTCTGATGTGAGCTTGCACCCACAGCATCACTCCTGTCATCTGTGGGTTGAGCTGCTTAACGACGACACTGTCTGTGAGCTTTCTTTCTGTACTGTACTGTTCTCTGTACTGTTGATATTATTGTTGTTATTAGTGTTGTGTTCTCATTTTTTATTATTATTATTACATTGATTAATATTCTGATGTGAGCTTTGTTTGTAAATGAGTGAGTAGCATCGGAAACCGTCTGTATGTGTTCATAGCACATATTGTAGCAGTTGCATTTACACTGTGCCATGGCTCCACCTAGTGACCATGTAGGACACGTGCACCGGTGGTGCATTCGGAAGTCCGAAATGTAACATAAAAACTCGTGGGTCACGTGGTGGGGATTGAGCCAATGGGAAGATGTGATGTGTGTTGAGGTCCACGTATTGTATAAGCGAGTGGGTCCGCAAGTTTTAAGCGAGTTGTAGTATTTTATCATGAACATTAGTGAGGACCAATTATATGAAGAGATGTTGAAAAGTGGTGAAGTGGTGCTTTAAGTAGATGTACATAATTAGTAATGTAGTAGCTTTAGTTTACACCACTGATGTTGTTCAGTAGGCCATGCACATAACTGCTTCAACACACACACACACACACACACACAGTTGAGTGGAGCAATGACACACACGGGTGACTTATTCCCCCGAGCGAGCTAGCGAGCCTCAGCCTTGCCCCATCAGCATTCCACAGTGCCCACGCACACACATGCGCGCGCACACACACACACACACACACACACAGAGATCCATCAAACAATCTTTCAGATTTCAGCTCCCGCCGTGAGCCACATCCCCCCCCCCCACCCGACCCCACCCCACCCCACCCTACCCCCCCGACCAATCTAACACTCCCTAGCTGTGTATATCACACACACACACACACACACACACACACACACACACACACACACACACACCAAAAGGAAACCGCGTATACGCCACCAGTGGTGCAGGTCAAAGAACTCACATATTTCACTTAAAACTGTAGGACTCAGACCATGTCTTCTAAAATCATGGCAGTTTTCTGTAAAACCTATGTTTCTATGTCAGTGGTTCTCAGACCATTTCATGTCAAGGACACCAAAAACTATATGTTTTTACATATAGTTTTTGGTGTTTTTTGTATGTAAAACTATATGTAAAACTATATGTAAACTATATGTAAACTATATGTAAAACTATATGTAAACTATATGTAAAACTATATGTAAAACTATATGTAAACTATATGTAAAACTATATGTAAAACTATATGTAAACTATATGTAAAACTATATGTAAAACTATATGTAACCTATATGTAAACTATATGTAAAACTATATGTAAACTATATGTAAACTACAGTATATGTAAACTATATGTAAAACTATATGTAAACTATATGTAAACTATATGTAAAACTATATGTAAAACTATATGTAAACTATATGTAAAACTATATGTAAACTATATGTAAACTATATGTAAACTACAGTATATGTAAACTATATGTAAAACTATATGTAAACTATATGTAAACTATATGTAAAACTATATGTAAAACTATATGTGACCTATATGTAAACTATATGTAAAACTATATGTAAACTATATGTAAACTATATGTAAAACTATATGTAAACTATATGTAAACTATATGTAAACTACAGTATATGTAAACTATATGTAAAACTATATGTAAACTATATGTAAACTATATGTAAACTACAGTATATGTAAACTATATGTAAATTGCCGCCGACCCCTGTCTGAAAATATGTTGTTCCATGGACCTTCCAGAAGCTAAGAGTTAAAAGCGTTCCCTGTGAAAGAATATATATTCAAAGATTTGCGACACATTTAAATAATTATTTTCAAAAATAAGCAGAACACTCAGTGCCGCACTATAAGCTTGTGGATTTTTTTTTAATTCTTTATTTACCCAGGGTAGTAGCTGAGCACAAGTGCTCATTTTCAGCAACGCCCTACACACACACACACACACACACACACACACACACACACACACACACACACACACACACACACACACACACACACACACACACACACACACACCCCCACAATGGGTTAAAGGGATAGTTCACTTAAAAAAAAGAAGTAATTTTATCGTCTACTCAGGCTTATGTGAACACCTGACCACAGGCAGTTTTAAGTTGCTCGATTCAATATTTAGATATTTTATATTCATTTTAGCTGCACCCATTGTAACTTCAAACTCCATTTTAATCATGTTAGAAACATCAAAAACATCCATATTTTATTTTTTCTGATATTATCCTTCTAATGTGTGAGAGGGGGCTGTGGTTTGTCATTCACTGTTTTAATTTATTTTTAATAATTATTTTGGGAAAAGAATAAGGAGGTGGGGGAGCCAGCGGAGACAAAACAAATGAAAACAGTAATTGAAAGACAAAAAAAACACGGCTCCCTCACGTCTTAGAAAGACAACATCAGGCATCAGAAAAAAGGACAGGTGTTTTTGATTAATCTATCATGGTTAAAATGGAGTTTGAAGTTACAATGGGTTTGTATAGGCATGGGGCAGGGCAGCTAAAATACATTTAAAATATCTAAATACGGAATCAAATAACTTCAAAACTGTCTGGAGGGTGTTCACATAAGCCTGAGTAGACGATACAATGACCAAAAGTTGTATTGAAAGTGAAATATCCCTAAGAATCAATGTTTATTTTTTTAGTGATGACTCATACTACATCACACCTGATACCCGCCACACAGATAACAGCCATGGGGGAAGCTCCGGTGAAATAATTAAGATGATGCACATACTTAACAAAGCTTGACAGATGAGAATCTGTGCAGCTCGGCAGTAAGGCTGGAGTGCCGTGCGATCTTAAAGGATGAAGAGATTAGCATTCGTCTGCTATGTTTGCTTTTTAATGGAGGGGTGGGCGGCTGGAGGCGAGGGTGGTGTTTGTCCGTGTGTGATTTAGACAATCTGTCGGATGTCGGGGAAAGGAAACTGCCACAAAGATACACTCGGAAAGTTTTTATCGAGATGCTCTATATTCCGTCTGATTCGTGCAAAAGGGCATCTGTAGATGTCATGTTGTAGATGATTGTGGGACACAAAATGAGAGTGCACACACATGCACCTTATAGTTGAACACTGTAGGGCCTCTAAGCACTGCATCTATCTATCTATAAATGCACCAAGTCTCTGTGTGTGTACGTACAGTACATATATCTGTAATCCACGTAACTCGAGAACCGTTCGCCCCACCCATTTCAAATTCGACACACACGTTCCACACCCCCACAGGGAGTGCAGTGCCCGAGTCCGTCGGACCCACGGTTGTCCAGAAACCGCCACAAAAGGCCTCTATACCCGGGCTCTGGACCAGGGGCTCTATACAAGGAGCTGGCCTGTTCTGGCATCACAATGTTGTCTGCATAGACTTCATATTTGGGCATGCCTGACAAAGACGTCCATATATGGGCATATAAAGGAACACAGACAGACATAATAACTGGGTGGGACATGCATTTCCAACTTACATCTTTCCAAGTAGGCCAAAATAAAGGCAACGTTGCAGCAATGAAACTCTAAAACCGAGGAAAATATGAATTGCATGTTTAAAACAATGTATTTATTGACTGAATAATTAAGACTTTGTTGTTGTAGCTCACTGTACTTATGATTCAGAACAGATAGCGCGGGGGGGGGGGGGGGGGGGGGGGGGGGGAGCGGTGCAAGGCTACCTTTGGGGTCGACCGAGGAATGTTTATTATTAAAATGTCAGGAGCAATCACCGAATAAATGACTGGCTGAGGGTGAACAGCCTGTGCTAAACGAAAATGAAGTAACGGGTGAAGCTGGAGCGCTCGTATGCGGCGAGGTCTCTCTGTACCGAACAAGACGAGGATGAGGAGGAGGAGGACCGGAGGAGGGAGATGATTGATGAGCTGAAAACAGAGGGGAGACCAGGGAACAACTGCAGCATGAGGACCCGCTCATTAATCCATGTAGACCCGAGACCCAGATTCTAGACTAAACGTTTGTATAGCAGTGGTTCTCAAACTATTTAATGTCAAGGAGCCGCAGAATTATATATGTATTTGGTCGCCGACAACCATCTTAAAATATGTTGTTGTTCCAGGGTCCCCCAACCCCAGAAGCAAAGATTCAAGTTAAAAACGTTCGCTGTGAAAGAATATGTATTCAAAGAGTTGCGGCACGTTTTCACGATTTGTCAAAAATAGCAGATCTACGAGTTCGTAGCACGCGGCACTCTGCTCGTAGATCTGCTATTTTATAACAGCTAACGTTTAAAATAATGGTTAAAGTGGTTAAAAGCTATGAGGCGACACCGACGCGTCCTCAGGTCGAAATGGATTAAATATCTCGTCCAAGAGAAATAAATTCAGTTTGATTCTTCATTTGTTAAAGAGTCCTACACACAAACGACTATACACAATTAAATTAAGTGTTATAAACAATGAGCGATGATGACGGACGGCCGCATTTACAATGCGCTTTTCCTTCATCAAAACAGAGGATTGGCGGCGGTCCGACTCGTCCCACTTCAGCGGAAACAGCAAAGGCTGAGTTATGCTTGGTTGCGCGTCGCAAAAATAGCAGATCTGCAAGCTCCCAGCTCGATGTGCCCGCCATACGCTTAGATCTTGTAGATCTGCTTTTTTTTGGGGGGGGGGGGGGGGGGTGAGACAACGAACGGCGCAGCCAAGTATTAAATCAGGAGTAATGGTGGTGTGAGGCCGGGCGGAATAATAAACACATCACAGGGAAGTTCAGCGTCGGTATGTGGATCAAATCAACGAACTGAACTCAGCAAACAAAAGTTCGGAAACTTCAAAGGGACATTTCACTTCATTTCATTTCATAACTGCAGTCACTTCAATGTTAATAGTATTTGTGAGTATAGGTAACGGTAGCACGATTTGAAATGTGCACCCTATGGCCAGAAAAATAATGAAGTCTGTGCCATGTCTGCGCCATGACTAAAATATATAAAAAAATACATATTCTACACATAAAAAACCCCATGAGGAAAGTGTTTCTTGTGTCCTAAACATCATTAAAATAAGCTCTGGTTGCAGAAGGGGTGAAGTGGCCCTTTAACGTTGGTCCATTATTTCTCCACTTTACCAATTGGTATTGTATTTTATATCGTTTATACAGAGTTCCCTGACGCCGAGTGTCATATTAATGAAGCGTAAAAATGGCCAATACCGTAGCATATGTGTTGTGTTTTTTTCCTTATTACTGTGGGAGAGTGCAATCATGCAATCCACTAAGCAACTCAAAGCAAGGTTGAATACCAAGTATTATAGACGAATAACAGTTTAAGTCCACACTAATTATCCATAATGTATAAATGATGGATAATGCTATAAGTGTCTCGTGTTGCTCATTCTCTGGAGGCGCCACCCACACATAGAGCAGTGTTGCTCATTCCACGCACGCCCGATCCTTACAAGCTATGCCTCGTTGTAAAGGTGGCTAATCAACGATTAAAATTAATACCAATTAGTATAATTAAAGTGGAGCATTAATTACACTAAAGATAGGTTTTCCGAACTTTTGTTGCCGAGTTTATAACATATAACATAGCAGCAAACATTTTCTTTCTTTCTTTCAGTGTGGGGTTTCAACCTATTCAATCTATTCAGTTTTTAAAAAATTAAATCAGTTTTAACATTCTGTAAAACGCACTAAGCATTTATTTATGTCCATGATAGCATGCAGTAGCGCCGGGAGCAACTCGTACATATTACATGATGTGACATTGTTACAGTTTGGAGACGACTCTGATGGGAGATGGAAAACGCACATTTTGAACAGATGCAACCTTATTTTCCTCTCTGACACGGATAGTTCGATCGTGCGCGGCGCTCACTTCACCCGTGTGAAGTGAGTGGTGCCCCCATGGGGTCCCCAGGGACGGACACAGCCAGCCAGCCACCCACGGACACATATAGCTCCGTAAGGGAGTGGTTGCACCACTCAAAAGAACGTTGACCTTGCTACTATATGCACCGCGGGGAGTTTGATTCTCATTATCTCTTTTAAACAATCTCATCAGTAACTGTCTGGCAGGACGTTCAACTGGTAGATATTAACAAACTGTGGGTTTGCTTAATGCTTACCCTTGTAGAATGTGACAGCACAACAGCTGCTCTCTCAATCTTTAACAACACACGACACATGTGTGCTTACTGTATTTGATGGGCTAAAATGGTTGCATTTGGTAAATGGTGCATTTATATAGAGCCTTTATCCAAGGCGCTTTACATAGATTGTGCATTACGTTCACCCATTCACACACACATTCATACACTGATGGCGGCGGAAACCATGCAAGGCACCAACCAACCAGCACATCAGCAGCAATTAGGGGTTCAGAGTCTTGCTCAAGGACACTTCGACAGTAACTCTGCATGGGGAGCCCACAGGGATGGAACTGGGAACCTTGCGGTTCAGTAGCTACATTTGCCACGTCGAGCATTGCGAAGTTCGCTTAGCTGACTCGGGGCCGTACGAGTTGTGACCCGATAAGGACAGAATACTAAATTGTGTTTCTGCGGGAGCTTTTGCCCTAACTGCCACTCAAAGTGGCTACTCAAAGAATAACTAGAAAAAGTGCCCCTCGGGGCACAGGTCTCCACCAGGACAGGTCAGGTTGTGGCCTCCTGGTGGCGCTATAATAGGCCAATGTGAAAAGGGTGCCATTTGTTCTTACACCATTGATGGCGATTGGATGATTTGAGGCATTTTGTTCCAAAAATGTGTTTTGAAAAAAATCAACCTGTTGGTGGCGCTATAACAGGCCAATGTGAAAAGGGTGGGATATATTCCTCAGCCTAGTAAGAACATGTGTGAAAGATTTCACGTAAATTGCATGCTGCGTTCATGATTTGGGGCTTTTGTTCAAAACAGGGCAATCTTGCAAACTTTGAAAGCCAATTATAACCAATTAGGATGAAATCTGAAATATCGGACAGATCCGACTTGAGCACATGACTATAGAGATACTGTGTAACAATTTGTGAGATTTTTGGACAGAATCTGGAGGAGTAATATAAAAAAGTCGGCCTCCTGGTGGCGCTATAAAAGGCAGATGCGGAAAATGCAGGTCAAAGGTTTGTCCTTGGCCTCTAGGGAGTGTGCATGCAACGTTTCACGCAGATCTGTGCAGTTTTAGGTAAAAAATGTGAAAAGCTGCCTCATGGTGGCGCAGGCCGTTCTGGAAAATGTGGGGCAGAGGTTTATCATTGGTATCCAGAGAGTGTGTGTGCAAAGTTTGGCATCGACCAGGTTAACAGTGCCGGAGATTAGCTGGTAACGGAAGGACGGACGGATACACACATGGACGGAGTGCAAAACATACTCTCCCCCCATGCCTTCGGCCTGGTGGAGACAATTATCCATGGCTGTGAAACTGGGCATGTAATACATATTCCCTGCAATGCCTGCATGGATTGGCAGTATATGTAGCTGTAGCCACATCTGGAATACAAACGCAACAATCAGATTGTTGTGGAAGTTGAACAGATTCAAGGATCGAGAAGAACATCACACAGCTGACAAAACTATAGGGAGGCAGATGTTCCCTTCCAAACATGGAAACTCCAAACAATATGGAAACAGCTGCAAACTTAATGGCGGGATATGTAAATTAATTCAGTCTCAAAACATCAAAACAAGGGGTGGCGGAGAAAAAAAGGCACAACATGAAACAATTTGCCGTGCTATGGGGAGGAGGGGAGGAGGAGGAGGGGAGGGGAGGGGGATCCTGGAATCAACAATCAGTCAGTCAGTGCCCCAGAGAGATGAGTTGACAGATGCATTCATTACACACACAGGATGACAGGGGGGCTAGGCAACACATGGCTCATCTCTCCACGAACGTGGGCTGGGGTGACTACCCTACCCGGGGAATACTAATTAACATCCATCCATCCATCCATCTTCAACGGCTCACCCGTAGACGGGTCGCGGGGGCAACAGCTCCACCATAGTGCTCCAGACTTCCCTCTACTAGAGCGACATTAGTGACTTCCTCCTGGGGGGGATCCCGAGGCGTTCCAAGGTCGATGTGTTTCCTCCAACTGTGCCTTGGTCTGACCGGGGTTTCCTCCCAGTGGGACGTCCCTCGAGGACCTCCCAAGGGAGACGCCCAAGAGGCATGCTAACCAGATGCCCCAAACCACCTAAGCCGGCTCCTTACCAGGCGAAGAAGCAGCGACCCTACTCCGAGTCTCTCTCGCGTGACTGTGAACTTCTCACCCTATCTCTAAGGGAGATGTCAGCCACCCGTCGGAGAACACTCATTTCGGCCGTTTGTATTCGCGACCTTATTCTTTGGGTCATGACCCACATTTCATGACCATATAGGTGAGAGCAGGAACGAAGATTGCTTGGTAGACAGGGAGCTTTGCCTTCTGGCTCAACTCTCTTTTCGTCACAACATCATTCAACATATCCGTTCAATACTTGAGGCCCTCCACCTCGATATTCCCCTTTTATTTTATTTTATTATCTGGATCATTATTGTCTCCACCAGCCGAAGGCATGGGGAGAGTATGTTTTGCACTCCGTCCGTCCGTCCGTGTGTCCGTGTGTCCGTCCGTCCGTCCGTCCGTCCGTCCGTCCGTGACCAGCTAATCTCAGCCACCGTTAACCCGGTCGATGCCAAATTTTGCACACACACTCCCTGGATGCCAACCATGAACCTCTGCCCCAAACTTTCCAGAACGGCCTGTTATAGCGCCACCAGGAGGCCGCTTTGTGCAAAACAAGTTTTTTCACAGTACACCTACAGATTTTGTCCAAACATCACGCAAATTAGTACACAGTCTCTCTAGAGCCATTCAACGAAACGGGTCTTTCAGATTTCTCACACTCCATCCTGATTGGTTAAGATTGGCTTCCAAAGTTCACAGGAGTGCTCAGTTTCAAACAAAATGCTGCAAATCATGAACACATCGCGTGATTTCCCTGAAATTGTGCACGCACATTCCCACTAGGCCGAGGACGAAATGCCACATGAACAATTTCAACTCAGCCTCAAGGTGGCGCTATAACTGGCCCAAAAGTGTTTTTACCTCTAACTGCACGGATCTGTGGATAACCTGGTGGAGACCTGTGCCCAGAAGGGCACTTTTTCTAGTTAATACATTATTTTTGTATTGCTTTCTTCTCACTCTTCTTTTTTGCAGCTTTCGCCTTTATTTTATACTTATGTTTTATAGAGAGACAGACAGTAGGCTGACAGGAAATGGGGGAGAGAGAAGGGGGGGCTGTCGGGTTTGGGAGTCGAACCCGCGGCACACTGCCAGACTCGGGCTACCGGCCAAGGTGCCTGGACCGCTGAGCCACGGCCCAGGCCCTTTCTTCTCACTCTTGTCTTCCCTATCAACTCCACCTTTCAATTTAAATTGGATGTATGCCAATACATATGATTTTTTTTTAACAGCATGGGCCTAATATGGTTAGTGCGACCTCAAATTAATGTTTTATTAAGCTCCGAACATCGTGCTTTAAAGGAGCTATAACATAAAATTAAACTTTTTCAATTTATTTTGTGTTTTTGGGGCTCCCATATGTGTTTTCTATCCCCACAAATAACCAATTTTGAACAATCAGGATTTCATATGATGTGCTTTAATGGAAATTGCTCTCAGGAACAGTTCAACTGATTTTGGTCTCATCGTGATGTCATCAATGTCACCCTACTTTGTATATTTCCTCCTTCTTCAGTCTTCAGTTTCAAATTTGCATTTCCACTTTGTTTACAATGTCCACAATTGTTGATTTTCCAAGCTGGCATGGAATGGAAACAAGCCTGGTTTTATCTAGCATCAGTATTATAATGACTCAAATATTAAATAAAATTTTGCATTTCCACTTTGTTTACAATGTCCACAATTGTTGATTTTCCAAGCTGGCATGGAATGGAAACAAGCCTGGTTTTATCTAGCATCAGTATTATAATGACTCAAATATTAAATAATCTGCATATCAGCACCCCCACCACCTACAGTGGTATTGCAGCTAAAACTGCTTTCAAAGTCCAGAAAGAAATGACAAGGGCTGGTTATATCAGAGTGGTGATTGAGGCTCAAACCATTAGAAATAACTTTGATGGACATGGACAATATGATATTAAATATTAAAATCAGTTTTAAAATGCATGTTATTTGCGCTTTAAGAGAAAACAATCGTAGATCAGTAACACTATAACTACATCATGGTAGCAGTAGAACCACACGCTTGTTCATTCAGCTCTATTTTTAACTTCCAAACCCAGAAGCCCTGCCGACTGAGCACAGCAGCACACCTTGCAGTACATTCCAGATTCCACTGCTGCTATCCTCCAATAGTATAAAAGGAAAACAGGAGAAATAAAATAGTCGGGTCATGCTCTGATACAATGCATTAGAAATCGATTTTTCTTTTTCTCTGCGTGTTACTTCTCTGAAGATAAGATTACTCTGCCTTTCACCATACAGAGGCTTTTCACTGTTGGTAATTGCACAAAGAAATATGATGAAAAGGTTGACGCCAGCGTTTGGTTTCTGATAGGTGTGGCAGTGCGTTCGGCCACAGACATCAGTAGGGTGTTTTCACCGTTCTAATCAAATTCCCACACGGCCTTGATCCCCATACAGATGTGAATGTCAGGAAAGCTACAGCGCTCCTAGAATAAAAGTTGCACCTGCAAACAACTCTTCAAAATAAGCGTTGAACGGGGGAAGATCCTGGCAATACGAGGTCAATTAATTCATTAATTAATGCTGGCAATTGACCATATGTCAGCCTTCTGATTGGTCCCTGGCTGACTAACCAGCAGGCTCTTTCTGCTTTGTTCCGCAATGGTTCCACCTTGTTTATGTTGAATTTGCTTAAACATATTTTTTGAAAAAAGCTAAAAACAAACATATGTCCAGTAACCATGCTGTACCTGTGATGTTCCTTTTTACTGACACCAAGTTTAAAATAAGAATTGAATGCACAGAATATCAAAAGAAAGCAACTGAAAAACCTGATATTTCAATGGTAGTGGATGGAGAGAGAGGATTTTTGTCCAACCACGAAACGGCAACCAATGGGTGCGAAGAGGGGCACAACCACGGGCGGGACTTGACAAAGGGTGAATTGTACTTTGCTGAGTATTTCCAATTTCCAATAAATGTACTTCTACTCCACTACATCTCAGAGGCAAATATTGTACTTTTAGTCCACTACATTTATTTGAAAACTTACTTTGATTATTATTACAACACATACATTAACTATTTCAGCCATATATACACACACACACACACACACACACACACACACACACACACACACACACACACACACACACACACACACACACACACACACACACACACACACACACACACACACACACACACTTCACCTGATTCGGTCATTTGAAAATAGCCAATCTACAAGGTCACATGTGAGCTTGTAGATTGGCAATTTTCAAAATATTTGTATACATAAAATAAAAATAAATGGTACATTCTGCATTTAGTGATCTCTTTCTCCTTTTGTTACATTTAGTACATTTTGATGGCAAAGGTTTTGTACTTTCACCCAAGTAGGCCCTACAGTTCTGTAGACATTGCAGTATTGATACTTGTACTATAATACGTATAAGCTTTGAGTACTTTTTTCCACCACTTTGTGGAGAAATAACGCGGCGACCTGCAGAGAGAGACTGGCTGTGCTTTCTATGACCTCTCTAACATCTTTAAAGATCAGAGAACCATTTGATATTGGAGGCCACAGCTTCCCTCTCCTCTCCTCTCCTCTCCTCTCCTCTCCTCTCCTCTCCTCTCCTCTCCTCTCCTCTCCTCTCCTCTCCTCTCCTCTCCTCTCCTCTCCTCTCCTCTCCTCTCCTCTCCTCTCCTCTCCTCTCCTCTCCTCTCCTCTCCTCTCCTCTCCTCTCGATATGGGAGGCCACAGCTCCTCTCCTCTCCTCTCCTCTCGATATGGGAGATCATAGCTCCTCTCCTCTCGATATGGGAGGCCACAGCTCCTCTCCTCTCTTCTCCTCTCGATATGGGAGGCCATAGCTCTCCTCTCCTCTCCTCTCCTCTCCTCTCCTCTCCTCTCCTCTCCTCTCCTCTCCTCTCCCCTCCCCTCCCCTCCCCTCCCCTCCCCTCCCCTCCTCTCCTCTCCTCTCCTCTCCTCTCCTCTCCTCTCCTCTCCTCTCCTCTCCTCTCCTCTCCTCTCCTCTCCTCTCCTCTCCTCTGCTCTCCTCTGCTCTCGTCCCCCCTCCCCCCTCCCCCCAGGACGGCAGCATGTCTCATCTCCCCCTGACAGGACAGGCTGTAATGACAGGAGTCTGGAGACTCCAGGGAGGCCAAGCAAGCATCAGAGCAGACAGACAGACAGACAGACAGACAGACAGGCAGACAGGCAGACAGACAGACAGACAGGCAGGCCATTACATAGAGCTCTCTCTGTTATAGTAATTATGTCAACATATTTTGAATTTAGCAGTGCATGGGGCGATGCCATGTAGAGAGACATTATAAGCACTCCTGGAGGGTGGAGAACTGCTGCGCGTGCGTGCGTTCGTGCGTGCATGTGTGTGTGTGTGCGTGCGTGCGTGCACCCCTTCCTCAGCCTGCCTTACGGTAAGTATCGGTGCCATATACGTGCAAATTATATGCAAATGATATGCAGTGTTTATATACAGTAGCAACAGTTGTCGTCTACGTCTGTCTAAAATGGGTTATAAATGGTCTAGGCTTAGCTTAGACGTTGATTAGCGGTTGTTTAAATGTCTATATGTAGACCGTCTATACATCTCTAAACCGCAACAATTATTTTTTTTACCAGTAATGACCATTTTAGACTATTTACACATATTTAGATGTCTAATGAAAATGAAAATTAAAAATGCTCAGTGGGCAGCACTGTTTTTTTATAGCAAATAATAGTGATTTTAGTTTCAGTCAGTCTCTTGAATGGTTTTCAATTTGTTTTAGTCACATTTTAGTCACCTGGAATGTATCTAGTGTTTTAGTCGACTAAATGCCATAAGATTTTAGTAGAGTAAATCTACAGTTGATTTAGTCGAACATTTTTTTTTGGCGGGTTTTTACACTGCTATTTTATTGTAAAATGATTTGTACTGAATCTCTTGTCCAGTAGTCCCTTCTTAACATTTTAGCCTTATTTGTTGACGAATTTGTCTGTATATTTAGTGTTAGTTTTAGTCATCATAATGTATAGCTTAGTTTTTATTTAGTTTCCATTTAGTTTTCGTCAGTGGAAAACAGTAGTCAACCAACATCTTTCGTCTTAGTATTAGTCGACGAAATCAACACTGGTGGGCAGTATGTGGTTATAATTTAAGTGCTCCTTTCTTGTCTTTTCTTCTTTATTTGATATTGTCTGTTTTGTTAGTTTGTTGTGTCTTGGTTGTACTTTGTCCTTTGTATCTGTAGAAGTGCCTCCAACCTTTAACATCAATCATTCTGTTACTATATCCTTCCACGTTCTGCAATATTTCTTTCAGTGAACTTTGTCTGATCTGTTGACAGAAACACTAGGCTAGGTCTAGGTCGTCACACACAGAGAGTCCGATGCAATCTGTCGTCATGCACTAATCCGTTTTATACCCATCTGTAAAACAAAAGGCTACATATGAGACTGCATGCTTTGATCAAACTTATAGTTTCATATGTGTGATGTCAAACTTTCAAACTAGGAAGGGTATGGCCTGGTGAGCCCATGCGCAAAATCTGTCTTGGAAGAGCCACCCATCGACTAATCTAATATACAGCAACCTTCCCGCGTTTCTTCACTCAAACTGGTGAGCTTCATTTTGATTGGCTTTTATTGATCTGAGCCTGAGGAAGGTCGCAAGACCGAAACGTTGCTCAATTAATAAAATTGCTCTGAACTAGCAAGTGGCAGTGTGCGGATGTCCCTTCTTCCACATTGTATACTCTTTGTCATCATCGCACCTGCTCCAAATTGCCTGCCGGGTGTGCGGAAGTCTTCTCTCTATATTGATCTGAGCCTCGACACGTCATCACGCAGCACGTTTTCGTTTTCAGGAAGTAATTAAAAAAATTGACCTTTTGATATAAAAACACACAAATGAGAATTTGCCCATTTTTTAGGCATCCATTGTTAGGTATGCCCATAATGATGACCACGGGTCTAAAAGTGTGAAAAACTTATTTTTCATTTCACTACAACTTTAAAGGGATCCCTGGCTGATTAGACAAAATAATATGCCTTCATACATTATAATTGCCCTCTATAACAAAATAAAACTCTTAAATATTGTAGGCCAATTTATTAAAAAAAAAATGGGTAATCTTTCACTCCATAGGGACTGCTTCCGTCACAGGTTGATGATGTCATAATGTCTATGTGTGATCCAGACCTATATGGAATGTATGGAATGCACATGCTAATAAAAAAATCACAATCACAACTCCCCTCCTATCTCCTTATTAGCATGTGCATTCCATATATTCCATTTGAAATGTAGAGTACCTAACCCGAGGACAATTACAATGCATATTAATGCACGCGTGTCTTATTAGCCAGGAATACATCCATTCAATGCCTGTGCATGCATTGCACATTAGAAAGTCATATCAGAACACCACTACTACCATCTGTATGCAGTGTAATAGTAACTATTTTGAATCTGATGCATAGAAGTGAAAACCCATGGAAGTTAGGAGTGTGGTCTGTTGTTTGCAGCTTTCCCCCGGCCGCCAGATGATGATGATGCAGTCCTATATATATATATATATTATATATATATATATAGATATATATATACTGCTGTGTCTGATTGCCAACTGGAGAAGAAAATATTAACTTCCCTGGCAGAGTAAATCACAGGTGTGCAAAGTGCTCCGACTGCCATCCGACTCGGGGAGGGGGCTCGGAAATTACAGCCTGGCTTTTCTTACCTCACCCTCATGTTAATCACACAGGGCTGCACTGGGTTTACAATTGGTGTAAATCATCAGTGTGCTCTCTCTCTCTCTCTCTCTCTCTCTCTCTGGCGGCCATGTTGCCATCAACATGCCCCCATCGATTAATGCTCGGTTCAAATCCTGAGTGTTAATTTAACTTTGCATACAAGTGGAACCAAATGGACCATTAATTTGCACTCTCTCGACAGTGGTGTAAATTAACGTTTTATTTATGTACGTAAGCACTGTACTTAAGTACAATTTGGAGGGATTTGTACTGCACTTGAGCATTTCCATGAATTTCGAGTAGTTTTACTTCTGCTCCACTACTACATCTCAGAGGCAAATATTATACTTTTTTACTCCACTACATCAATTTGACAACTTTAGTTACTAGTTACTTTGTAGATTTTGATTATTATTACAAAACATACATGAATCACTTGAAATTAGCAGATCTACAAGCTCACAATGTGTCTATTTTCAAAAGTTTGTATACATTTGAAAACTTGAAATTTTGCACAATGAGTACTTTTACTTGTGGTACTTTAAGTACATTTCGATGTCAAAACTTTTGTACTTTTACTAAAGTACATTTTTAATTCTGGACTTTCATGTGTAATGGAGTAGTTCCACATTGAGGTATTGATATCACTGAGAGGCAAATTAAACACAGAAGACTTCAACTGTGCAAGACAAGAGACTATCTCTGTGCAAAATTAATGTGCAGCCCCACACATGCACGCACGGACGCATGCAAGCACGCACGCACGCATGCATGCACGGCGTTCGTTCGTTCTGCTGATATGTGCAACAGCATGATTGAAATTAGCTTTCTAAAATCTGTTTGCTCATACTTTGGGGCCTTGGCCGTAAATAATACCGCCGTGACTCGATGATTTAACCTGAAACAATCACTCCTCTGGCCAACTGCTGATAATGTGCATTTTCTCACATTACTCAGCCTGCATTATTTCCACTGTCCTTGATTGGGAAGTATTTGGAGAACTGTTTGAGTGCATTATGATGTGCACAGATTGGGCACTCACACACACCGCACGCACGCACACACACACACAGACACGGACACACCCACACGCACGAGCACAGGGCTCGAAGGACAGTCCACGAAGATGACTTTGCACTGATTTCCCCCAGACCATGGGGAGGGGATTTTTTTTAATCTTCTTAAAGATATTTATTTCATTATCTACCACACGGTATTAAAAGCGAGACAAGACGTTTATACTGCATGGCTTTTTGAATTTTATGGCACAGTAAAAGTGGTTTAAAGGAAATGAAACGTGTTGTTTAACAGTCCTGGTTTTGCTCAAGTGAGTCAACCGACGGTGCAATTCATTTCACGGGCTGATTCTTATACCAATCGTCTTTAATTCAAGTCAAGTCACGTTTATTTTTTACTGCGCAGGTGGTCAGTGTTAACAGCAGCTTGTTATTGTTACTGTACAAATGGATCTTAACCCCTTTCGGGCGGGAACCCCTTTTGGTGTTTTAAGCACTGTTATACTTCAGCTATTGAAAAATAGCAGATCAACAAGCTCATGGCGCGGCACCGAGTGTCGCACTACGAGCTTGTAGGTCTGCTATTTTTGAAAAATCGTGAAAATGTGTCACAAATTTGGAATATATATTCTTTCAGAGCGAACATTTTCAACTCAAATGTTTGCTTCTGGGGTCCTTGACATGAAATTGTTTGAGAACCAGTGACTTAGAAACAGAGGTTTTTCAGAAAACTGTCATGATTTATATCACTGCACAAGAAGCATGGAATATACAGATATTACAGGAAACTCCCGTTTCCTGTAATTTCCAACAAACTTTCCAACAAACTCCGTTAAACTCCCGAATTGTACCATCACACCTGTATATTACCGGATATAAACTGTATATGCCTGCTAAACTTGAGGTTTACGGGCAAAATACAGTGCCCATAATTGATGTTGACCTTGTTAAGCACATTGCTTAATAATAATAATAATTATAATTATAATAATCATAAATTATCAACTCGGAGCCCATTTGTGTTAACAACGCCCAGGGTAATTTAATCCATTAAATCAGAGCGCCGAGAGATTAATAGAAGCGGAGCACATTTAGCGACGGTCCCGATGCTATCCCGGATGTGGCTAAAGTATAGATGTAGCCTTCTCATTCCGTACAATCTGTTCCGGAATTTGGGAACTGTAACAGTCGTAACTTGTGCTTACCACACATTGACATTTAAACAAATACCCCCGACTGTATAAGGAACACAGAAATGGTCATAATGATGGATTTGTAAACTGTTCCCCACATGCTATGAGCATTTTGACACACTGTTGGAAGACAGAGCTGTACTTTGGCAAGCACAGCAGATGCTGGGGCTGCTTACGGCCCATTTACAAGAGATCTGATTCAACATTAACAGTAAATCAATTTGCTGTTTTCTCCCTAAACATTATTTAACATTCCAACTGTGTTAATGTGGCTAAAAAACGAAAACCTGCACTAACAAAAAAATAATAGTATTTTGGTCTATTGTGAAGTTTCATTAGAGCCGACTTGTGGTTGAAAATACTGGGAGGGGTCACAATATATGGAGGAATGCATATTGGCGATGTCGGGCAGAAACCTTGTATCTCCATATTTTAACTTTTTGAGGGGTGCTAGCCCCTCCTATGTCCCGCTTTGAGGGTTTGTTTTAAACACAAACATTGTTTTGCTACCGTTTCACATGACATAGTTTTGAGTGTTTGTGCACATTAAATGTGAGGACAAATTGTGATTATCCAGAATGAGATGATGTATGATGAGCGCCCCTCAATTCACATGGGTGTGATTTTTTTTTTTGCATTATTCGTAGCATGCCCACTAGCAGCGTTGCTATTTTTATGATTTTGTCTCTTTGGACATAGACAAAATGCTTCTCTACAGGCCCTCTGCATGTGTGATACAATACAGTGTCTTACACAAAGACATATTTTTTCAAGCAAAGCAAAATATTTAAAGTAAATTTTCACTCATGTGCGTGGGTGTGTGCGTGCGCGTGTGCGTGTTATCATCACCAGTGCCATTTAATGACTTACACATGGCACCTTTAGCTGCCCTAAATTGCCATGTCACTGTTATATCAAAGACGGTGTGTCAGCCATGTCTTCGTAAGATAAGGGACACCTTGTTTGCTCGAGTTCTCCATAAGCTACTGAAATCCATGTCGATGCTATTACTCCTCACACAGATTAATATATCCATGTCCATGCTATATTCCTCCTCACACAGATTCATATATCCACAGCGGTTCAGACTGTGACATTATATGCTATGTGATGTGGTAAAGATAATAATCAATAGTCATCACCGCCACGTTCATAATCATATAACGCCTCGTTATACTGTGTGTATCAATGGTGATGCCAGGCCATGTCCAATTGGTTATAAGAAAATGCGTTTGTGAATCATAAAACAATATATAACAATACCAATTTGAATTACGTATATTGATTTTCAAATATCACTATGCTCATGGTCCAATACATGGTTGGAGTGTAAGAATTATTAAGGGCACTTTAAATCAGTCTGTTAATAAGGTACATACAGCTCACTGGATTGTTTAAAAATATAAATACATTTCAGTGTTTTCAACACTTTTCATATCAAGGTCCATTATTTATTCTGCAGTTGAGTCACGGACCACCATGTGATGACATATAGGGCTGTATTTTGCGTGTCTTAAGTAACAGGTCTTATTACCTAACTTGAGTAAACTAAAGACCTGGAGGCGTGATCAATGCTCTTTGGCCACTCAGAATAGCCAAATTGGTATTGGACCCTCCAGGTCTTCAGTTACGGAGTACGGCTTGTGCACAAGCTCAATCCCAGACTGGGAATACTCGTCTAAAACTTCTACAATACAATTGGCTTATGAGAGTGTACATCACACCAGTTAAACTCAATAAGTATAATTGTAATATTCCAGATGTATGCACCAGATGCGGTGAAGATAGAGGCACATTGTTCCACTGTCTATGGTCCTGTCCAAAATTGATGGTGTTTTGGGGGAAGGTCGGGCAGGAAATACAGAAGATTTTGTCGATAAATATTGTACCAGAACCCAGAGGGACACAAGATAAAGAGTAATGAACAAATGTTTATAGATATATGTCTTTTACAAGCTAAGAGAATGATAGCATTTACCTGGAAGAGGCGAGACAAACCAAGTATTACACAGTGGTTCAAGGAATTATGTTTATGTTTACATTTGGAAAAGATTGCATACATTCTTAAGGACAAACAAGAAAAGTTTCAGGAGGTGTGGGGACGTTTTATAAGTTACATAAAGAACAATAATTTGTCACATTTAATGGATGGAGCTGAAGAGGAGTAGTGCTGTTGTTGTTGTTTTGTTTTTTTGTGGTTATTGTTGTTTTGCTTTCTTTATACCAGTAATTGTCTTGTAATGTTTTGTATGTTTGTATTGTCAGTTGTGTGTGTAAAAAAGGAAAATAAATACATTGTTGAGAAAAAAAAGAAAGAAGAAGAAAACGGCAGGTTACAACACTTTTTTTTTTTGTTTTTCTTCTTTGTAATTATTTGTTTGGTCCAAAATATTGTGTTTGTTGTCATGATTTGTCACAACTCAAGTCGACGCTTATAAGGTAATGCATTGGGAATTATACGCTCTATAGCACACTTCATTAGTATTCATTGGCAGGTCTAGTTAATGTGTGAATTGCCTCGAAAACAATGGCTCGCAGCCAGCCATTATCACCTCAAGAAAGGCAAGCAGGGCAATATAGCAACACATTCCTTCACATCAGAAAAAAATAAAATAAAACACACGCTTTTCACATGGGGCTCCAAGGAGGAAGGGTTAATGGGGGCAATGCGCCCTTTTGCACTTCCATGGCGTCGACGGGGCCTATTGAAAGCTCTCAGTAATTTTCTACCGTGACTAGCCGTAGCAGACCATATTTCTATGGAAGCGTGCCATGCTGTATACACCCTGCTGTATATTCTGGCAGTATATACGCCTGATCAGGGTCTCTCTCTCTCTCTTTCCCACGATTTTCCTCCGTTCTTGAGCATTATCCGCGGTGCAACGTACGTCACGCATGCCTGCCTCCCCCCGAGGGGTCTGAGCTATACCGAGCTGGGCTGCTTATCTAGCCGGTGTGGTGTTCTGCATAAGTGCATTAACAGGCCAGAATGAATAAGTAGGGCCTCGTGTGCCACTGGAGAGAGGCTGACTCTTATTTACAGCCTAATGCTCGACGCTCTCAGTGGAAGATGGAGAGGTAAGCAGTTCCACCACACAGAGCTGTGTGACTGAAGAAATGCTCATGCATGGAGGAGGCCGCTTGCACAGAGCTATAGTGGACATTAGCTGGTTATGTATGCTAACAAATAAAATGCTCCACCCGTCCCAAACTCTTCTCCCTTCTGGCTCCAAGACTATGTGGAACGCCCTTCCCAGTGGCGTGCACAGACATTTAGAGGGGCAGGTGCTCAAGTGAAAAAAGGGCACCTTGTGCAGCGCGTGGAACCAGACGGTTGCCTACTTAATAGTGTGAGATTTGCCTAATTAATAGTGTGAGATTTATAGATTTTGGGGCCTAAATAATATATTAGAAGCTTTTTTTTATCAAGAATTGATCAATGTCACCACGGTCCACATACTGTACAGTGTAACTAGCACCACCTAGTGTCTATCTGGGCACGCCACTGGCACTTCCCATTGCAATCAGAACTGCAGACTCACTCCTAATCGTCCGCCGTAAAGTCTGAAAACCCACCTCTTCTCCACTCCATCTTATAGCCCGTATCACTTGCCATAGGCCTCGATGACCTTGCAGGCATAGGCTCGATTTATGTAACTTAGATAGATAGAATGTTATGTAGACCAGGGCTGGACTGGCCATAGGACGTACCGGGCATATTCCCGGTGGGCCGCTTGTTTGTGTGTGCCTCGACGGAGCGGGCGGTTATAATCAGCGGGGCACTGTACAGTTGTAGTTGTGATTTGTGCACGTACCTGGCTGTCGGGACTCGAGACTGGGAAATCCCCACTGCATGCACACTCGCCACAGACACTTCTGACTTCCTTCACGTTGTTAGCCTACAGCCCTATGCTCTAACAGAGCTGTTAGGGAGGCAGGGCACATCACACGTGTGCCTAATGCATATGGTATGGTGGCTGTGTGTGCTATAGCAGCAGACATCACCAGGCTCCGCCAAACTTCGTTCAACTCAACTGTCATTGCATCTCTGTATGTGTTTATAATTTTATTTTACAGACGGCACGGGTGAGCGGCGTGTGCCCCCCTTGCCTCTGGGCCCCCACGCAGTCGCGTTGTCTGCGTCACGGTAGTTACGCCGCTGCGGGCGGTATAGTTTCTGCTATCTGCACACTGGTTGTGGTGGGCTGGTCTGGGCCAAATTCGCACGAAAATGACCGGGCCGAATCTTTGTCCCAGTCCAGCCCTGATGTAGACATAGCACTAGAGTGCATAAGCATAGTTTAATTATGTAGAAATTCAGTCTATAGTTCAGATATCTATGGGTGACAACAGAACATCCACTTCGTTCAGATGCAGGTGCGTTGGGCGGAAGCAATCAACAGAAGCAATGATGAAAATAAAAACAGATCCACATGGTCTCACCTGTCTACGGAGGTCGCGGGTCTTCTTGGTCATCTTGTCGATAGCAGAGTTCAGAGGGTCACCTTTCTCCTTCCTGCCAGTCTGTGGAAGGAAGAAAAACATCAGGTTACATGTTTGACACACACACACACACACACACACACACACACACACACACACACACACACACACACATACACATACACATACACATACACATACACATACACATACACATACACATACACATACACATACACATACACATACACATACACACACACACACACACACACACACACACATACACATACACATACACATATACACACACACACACACACACACACACACACACACACACACACACACACACACACACACACACACACACACACACACACACACACACACACACACACACACACACACACACACACACACACAGACTTAATTCCCCTCAGCACCCTCATATTTGACTAACTACCTCAAAATAGTGAGCGACACCCACAGCCACAATACAAGAGGGAGCGAGAACAACGATCTGGTACCGCCCACTTTCAAAACACACATATGGGTAATTTCTCTGTCTACAGCACTGGCACCCAAGCGTGGGATGCCCAGGCTGACCCCCATTTCCTCAAACTAAGCTGATCACTTATGTGATAAAGCTGGACCGATTGGCCCGGAAGCAGACAAGTCCACGGATACATCTTTTATTTACCTCGGAAAGTGCGTTAAACACAAGCGACAAAACGCCAGCGACAATACAAAAATAAAATAATACTGGGCAAAAAGTAAAAGTTCCTATAATATTAAGGAAAAAAATACATACTTTGCTGGCTAAACTTTTAAGAAAACAACCAAAACAGGAACTCTGAGATACTGTTACAGGCTATTATGCCTCCTTCATTGAGGCCCTGCTCATCGCAGCTCTCCCCTGATGTAATCTCTCACTGGCCTCAAGTCACACTGAACAGTCACACCCATGCAGCATTCCTGCTCTTAAACAATACATATAGGCGCCATGAAACTGTACTTGGCACCCTCCAATCTAGAGAGGAGTGCCAGCAGTGCTGAGGAGAGACAGGTGACAAACATAATGCAACTTCAGTGTCAAAATAAATACAGATATAAACATATTTAAAGCTCTTTCAATCATTGTGTTAATTACTAAAAATCTCATTTGTACAACATATGAACCGTACACTTCCAATCCAGCTGTTGTTGTCAATTGATCAAGTTGACGTAGCCCTGTGGTCTCATGCATGCCAAGGTCCTTTGATATTGTTATTGTCTAAAGGGCATGGCCTCATTGGGCTGCCCCATGATCTTTGATATTGTTATTGTCTAAAGGGCAGGGCCTCATTGGGCTGCCCCATGATCTTTGAAAACAGGCCTGGAAATCCACCTTTCATTCATTGATTGATTTATTAACAGTTTGCATAATTACAGTACATTTCAAGTACAACTCAATACAAAAAACTGTTAACAGTGAGCGGACACCTACACTTGCATTACACTTGTTTACAAATATGGGGCCCACCATTTTAAATTCATCAAAACATTTAGAGATGTACGAATATACACATCTATAGTCAAAACAGGAAATCATCATTTTCAGCAGTATATATATATATATATATACACACTTGCGGGGGTTCGAGGGGGTCGATCCCCAGCTAAATTATAGTTAGTAACCAAATGGACCCTTATGGGTCTGTAACTTAGAGAGTGTACACTCTCAGAGTTAAAATAACAATGATTTTAAAATATAAATTGGGTCCCAGAGATAAAAATGGCATTACATCGAGGGCTGTCCGTGGCCTAACGCATGTCAAACTGGAGGGTCCTTGAAATGAAAATGGTGCTAGAACCATTACAAATATTCTCTTATGGAGCACCTTGGCATATCTTTTCAAGCGGGGGTCCGCAGGAAAATAAGTGTTCATCGGGGGTCCTTGACATGAAAAAGTTTGGGAACCACTGTCATATGTCATTGCGGATGCCTCCACCTGCACCAACTATTTGCATTTTGCAGTTTACCTCCCTGTCCGGAATCATATTGCATGTGGATGCAGACTTTGAAGCAATTTAATGTTGAATTATATATTAACGCATTTTGAGAGGTCACAGTGCATGATCTTTGGCCACCCATACTTCTAATCACTTTCTTCTGGATGTCATCTATGCCAAATGTCATGCATTTCGGGGCATGCCTTCCAAACTGGTCTAAGTGCTTAATTTACAATTGCTGCCTTTACGAATTCATTTCAAATATATAAAGTTGAAACAACGTTTCCATACGCTGTATGTTAGCTGTCTATAATGACATACCCCTCACATACGTATAATTTAGATTGCAGGATGTCGTCCCGTATAATCCGTTATGAATCAAATATTGACCCGAGTGACTCAGAGAGAAAGAACACGGTGACAAGGCGGCCCTTTTTAATTGTTATAGGAGATAATTAATGGCATGCTGTGTTGACCGCACGCTGCTACGGCTCCCTCAGGCCCTCTCCGTCAGACAGTCCACAGCTGCTGGCAGTCACAAGTGTCAACAACAGCCCATACTTAAACAGCAATAACCCTTCTGCCTTCTCTTATTGCTTAGCTCTCCGTCCCGTGTGAAGGACACACCGCCGTCATCTGTGAATGTGTCAGGAATGAGTACGGAGGAGCACCCAAATGAAAGCAGGCAGCCGGATGCAGAGCAGATGGCCTACGTACAACATGAAATTAAACTTTTCCCCTCGCTGTATACGTTTCTTTTCCCTTTTTACCTCCTTTATGATGAATTCCTGTTCTGTTCTTTGGCTATATAGAAGTGTCTATTTGTACGTCTCTAAATGTTTTGATGAATTGAACAAGGTGGAACCTCTTGTGAATGTATAATGCTTTATTGGGTCGTTTGTATTGAGTTGTGCTTGTAATGTACTGTAATTCTGCAAACTGTTAAAATATATTTCAATCAATCAATCAAACCTTTCCATTTTTTTTAGTTTTTTTAGCTCCCCTGCGTGTTTTCTATCTCCACAAATTCGCAATTTTGAACAATCAGGGTTTTATGGAAATTGCTCTCAGGAACAGCTCAACTGATTTGGTCCTACGCGTGATGTCATCAGTATCTACTTTGTATAATTCCTCCCCCACTTCAGTCTTCAGTTCCACATTTGCATTTCCACTCTGTTTACAATGTCAGCCGTTGTTGATTTTCCAAGCTGGCATGGAATGGAAACAAGCCCATGGGTTTATCTAGCGTCAGTATTATAATGACTCAAAGATTAAATAATTTGCATATCAGTGACCCCATCACCACTTGCCATCGCCACTTGACCTCGTCACATTTGTGAAGACGGCTCTGGCGTGTTTTTTCGTGCAAAACGAATGCTTGCAAATGATTCAGAATCATGAATAACCTCTAGTTTGACACGTCACTAAATTTGTGCCTTATATACAGTAGGTTTTCAATAGTTCAACCCCTGAATTTACCATGATCCAAAATGTATATGATTGTTATTTAGATGACCCTAAGAATCATTAAAAAAAACCTTGAACGATTACTATTGCAACCTTTTGGGTCAAATCTTAGATTGACTGCATGGCCTAAAGGCCCTTTTGCCAGCTTCACTTTTTATTTTATTTTTAAGTCCACATCAAAAAGCCTCTCCTGGGTCCTCTATATCTCTCCCGATAGAAGAAGGCCAGCCCCATGTCTCTTCTTCTTGAGGAGGTTGAGGAAAAGCCCACCTACAGCGTCTCACCAGATTCCAATAAACTTGTTATTGCTGTATACCATGTGGGAAGGAAGCAGTACTGCGTCACAGCTTGGTAAAGCTAAAGCTCAGCTGTATATGCGGAAACCACTGCAGACTCAGAGGGTGGAGAAATAGCCCTCACCGCATCAGCCTCGCCACTTCCATCAATCGAGCCACCTCTCCACCTCACAAGGCCTTCAGCGCCATTAAGGATGCTTCCCCGAACACTGGACTGATTTGCCCGCTTCACTCGGAGAGGCACGGGAGATACCTGCAGAATTGACTAAGCACTAAGCACTGCCTCAAGACGCATTCAAAATGCACTCTTGCACGTGTGATATCTGTGTAACCATAACATCCATCTATAAAGGCACCATGTCTCTGTACGTCTGTCTGTACGTCTGTAAATCCACGTAACTCCAGAACCATTCGCCCCACCGACTTCAAATTCGACACACACGACCCACACCCCCACAGGGAGTGCAGTGCCCGGCGCCGAGTCGGTCGGACCCACGGTTGTCCAGAACCGCCACAAAAGGCCCCTGCCCATGCAGACTCATATACAGTATGGAGCTGGCCTTTTCTGACATCACAACACTCCATATTTGGGCATGCATGACACAGAACTCCATAATAGGAATAAAGGGAGACAGATACAGAAATCTCGGTGCTCTACAGCCGGGCAAAGGTCTAGTTCTAATAATACCACGGACAGGACAGGGCGATAATATTACTGCCATTTGAAAGGTGCTTTTGAATTCCCCCGTGGGCACTAGCCCTCTTTATATCGGCAAGTGACTGATTAAAATGCCCACCTCTCAATTTTGCAGCTCATTGTGATAAAAGTGATAACCTTTTTAATAGAGGCTACACTTTCAAGACGGCATCATTAGCGACGCGTGTCGAGCTTTTGAACAGCTGATTAGGCAGTTTAAAGTAATTAGGTTTCTACTGTAGTTTCTTGCAATGGGGATCCAAGGGTCCACGTTGGATCTAGAAAGACAGGGCGATGTGGTTGAATTAAAGGCCTGCAGGTCAGGGCCAATGTACTTCTCAACATCGTTATTTGATATGCACTGTATAGCAACAAGACAACACGTCCTTATCTAATATATACCTAATCTTGCATCACATTTTGACACGTTCACGTCTAAAAAGAGATGTAGCCTACTGTACTGTCGGAGGCTTTTGCCAATAAACAAAACAAAATCAAACAACAAAAGGCTGTCGGTCTTTGCTTGTGCAAACGCTCACTGGCCATGCTTATCTTCACAAGTGTGTGTGTGTGTGTGTGTGTGTGTGTGTGCGTGCGTGCGTGCGTGCACGCGTGCGTGCGTCAGAGTTTGCAAGATGATCAACAGACTGACTGTCTTGTATATGAGACAGAGGGATTCTGTCAAAGGAGAATATACCACAGAATACAAAATTAATTGGCTCGTTGCCAAGCAACCATGCAGTGCCGGGGAAGGAACACTGTTACGTTATAGTGCTATAACGAACAGTCATCCGGCTCTACAGCCCTGATGACATACGGTAGGCACATATTGATCTACGTCGCCCATGGATGCGCCGGGGGAGTGACGGCCCACACTGGCCTTGCCTACTTAACGACAGCCTTCTGTGTGATCCAGTTTGGACCCGCAGTCCTTAAAAGTTGAATGAGACCGCCTACAATTAAACCCTCCTTCTGCACCATGCTCCTTGCTCTCCCACGCATTGCACGTTGTCGTTCACTTCCCTGTTTACCGTTCACAAAGAAAGGCTCGGCGCGCGTAATCTAACCTATTCTGCGCGGGAACCCCTTTTGGTGTTAGCATCATGTTATGCTTTAGCTATTGAAAAATATTTTAGAAAAATCGAAGAACGACTGACATTTTTAGAATCTGATCTCAGGTCAGAATGGGTTCATCAGACCAGTGTGTGTCCAGTGGAAACCTCGTATGAATCTGATCTCAGGTCAGATCGGCTTACAGAGTAGCAGCCATATCTTCCCGGCATCTTACCGAGCTTCTATTTTGAAATAAATCCTGGCGCTGATTGTGTTAACAAATGCTAGGTTCACTACTACTACTACCAGCCCTTTAGGGCGAGAAGCGACCTAAAGGGCGAGGTCGCAGGCATGCATCTGCCTTAGGTGACCTTAGGCAGACTGCTGGGCGAGCACTAGCACTTTGGCATGGGGGGCGGAGGGGGTCAGATCATATGGAATGAATTCTGTACTGGCCATATATGGAGTGTGTCCTGAGTGTACAGGGTTTGATGAGGTCTGATCAATATATGGAATGTCAGAACAGGTCCGCTCCATATATGGGGATCTAAGAGTTAGCAGCGGCATGCAGTGTGCCGGGCCTTAATTTCCGGGCCCGTTGAGAACTTTAGCTTTGCGCCGGCTGCGCTGTAATAACTTTGGGGAGGGCCCGTCTAGAGTTTGAATGGACAGGTACAGTATCGGTCAACAGGGAGACATCGAAGAGGAAGGACGAGGTGGGGGTGGATCAACATACCGTATGTAATGTCAGAACAGGTCAGCTCCATATATGGAGATCTAAGGGTTTGAAGCTCATGCATCCGATAAAATCTGGTAAATCCCACCTCAGTATACTTTGTACTGGTGGAATGCGGCACATTAGTCTAGTTTCTATATGTTGACGAAATTGTCAATACACTTAGTTTTAGTCATCGTAGCTTAGTTTTCATTTAGTTTTCGTCAGGGAAAAAATGTAATTTTTTTGTCTTAGCTTTAGTCGACAAAAACAACACAGGATGGTCAGTTATCTGTGCCTCTATGTCAAACCCATGTGTCTGCCTCCCTCCCTCTCTCTCCCTCCCTCCCTCCCTCTCTCCCTCAGTCAGTCAGTCAGTCATAGGACTGATATCTGCTCTCAAGCCCATGGGCTCGATGCAGAACGGAAATCCCTCAATGTGTCCATATATCCGTCAGCTTGATCATTCCCCCCCATCGGGGAGGTGAATGAAATTACAGAATAAATGAAAAGAGAGGTGATGATGAAATGGGATTACGGGGCGTCTCCTTGAATTCAGAGCAGTTGCTTTAAACGGATTGATCCCGCGTCCCTCGTGTCTTTGTGTGCTGAAGGTGTTTGCCGGCAGCCTGAAAACGGAACTTATAATTCGCCGCATAGCACTAAAGTATGTATGCTGCTGCTGTCTATGCTACATATCTGCTGTCTGTGAGCCGTTCGCCGAAAAAGGACCTTGTGCAAAGGCTCACTGGCCATGCTTATCTTCACAAGTGTGTGTGTGTGTGTGTGTGTGTGTGTGTGTGTGCGCGCGTGTGTGTTGCGTGTGCATCAGTGATACTCTGACTCTCTATCCCTACCTCCATCCCTCCGTCCATCCCTCCCTCACTACCTTGTTTTTTTTCTCTCTCTCCCGCACTCCTCTCTCAGACGTCACACACTGCTCATTTATTCACACACACACACACACACACACACACACACACACACACACACACACACACACACACACACACACACGCACACGCACACGCACACGCACACGCACACACACACACACACACGCACACACACACACACACACACACACACACACACACACACACACACCCTCTAACCTATTGTCAGCGTCTCCCCCTCTCCTCTCCTCTCCTCTCCTCCCTTCCCCTCGGTCTGTGCTCTCTCTCCATCTACTTGCCATTCTGTTCAGGCAGGATGGAAGCAGCATTTCTCTAGCATTAGGTTCAGGATGGAAGCAGCATTTCTTTAGCATTAGGTTCAGGATGGAAGCAGCATTTCTCTAGCATTAGGTTCAGGATGGAAGCAGCATTTCTTTAGCATTAGGTTCAGGATGGAAGCAGCATTTCTTTAGCATTAGGTTCAGGATGGAAGCAGCATTTCTCTAGCATTAGGTTCAGGATGGAAGCAGCATTTCTCTAGCATTAGGTTCAGGAAGGAAGCAGCATTTCTCTAGCATTAGGTTCAGGATGGAAGCAGCATTTCTCTAGCATTAGGTTCAGGATGGAAGCAGCATTTCTCTAGCATTAGGTTCAGAATGGAAGCAGCATTTCTCTAGCATTAGGTTCAGAATGGAAGCAGCATTTCTCTAGCTGTAGGTTCAGGATGGAAGCAGCATTTCTCTAGCATTAGGTTCAGGATGGAAGCAGCATTTCTCTAGCATTAGGTTCAGAATGGAAGCAGCATTTCTCTAGCTGTAGGTTCAGGATGGAAGCAGCATTTCTCTAGCATTAGGTTCAGGATGGAAGCAGCATTTCTCTAGCTGTAGGTTCAGGATGGAAGCAGCATTTCTCTAGCATTAGGTTCAGGATGGAAGCAGCATTTCTCTAGCTGTAGGTTCAGGATTAGTCTTGCGTTACCAGACTAATTGACTCTCACAATTTCCAAACGCTTCATCATACAGTCTGGACCAACGGAAGAGCTGTCATGAGTAAGCGATAAAGCGGAAGTGGAGCCTCCCACTATACCGTTTTGCACAAACTTATTTGAACATAAATCATCTAAACATGTTGCTTAGCAGAAAATAAAATACAAAAATAAAATGTGAATGTAAAGATATTTTAAAAATATATTTTCGTGAACTGAAATGGCAGCTTCCTTACTCAGCTCACGGGGGCTATAGTTCCAGACTATATATAGCATTCGGAGATTGTGGAATAGTTGTCTGGCTACGCGACACTAGTTCAGGATGGAAGCATTTCTCCATGGCGTTCCACAGCTATGCTGCTGCCTCCACCACTAGACCACTGTTTCCCAGGGAACAAGTTGTGGGTCACATAGACCAATTTGTATGGGTCACGACTCGAATATAAATACCACATTATTTCTTTTCCTACAGAAATATATAAATATTTTAAAGGACCTATAACATAAAATTCAACTTTTTCAATTACTTTTGTGTTTTTGGTGCTCCCATATGTGTTTTCTATCCCCACAAATAACCAATTTTTAACAATCAGGCTTTCATATCATATTGGTGCTTTAATGGAAATTGCTCTCAGGAACAGCTCAACTGATTTTGGTCTCATCGTGATGTCATCAATGTCACCCCGCTTTGTATAATTCCTAGTCTTCTTCAGTCTTCAGTTCCAAATTTGCATTTCCACTTTATTTAAAATGTCCACCATTGTTGATTTTCCAAGCTGGCATGGAATGGAAACAAGCCTGGTTTTTATCTAGCATCAGTATTATAATTACTCAAATATTAAATAATCTGCATATCAGCACCCCCACCCCCTCAGGACATTGTGGTACTGCAGCTAAAACTGCTTTCGAAGTCCAGAAAGAAATGACAAGGACTGGTTATATCAGAGTGGTGATTGAGGATCAAACCATTAGAAATAACTTTGAGGGACATAGACAATATGATATTAAATATTAAAAGCAGTTTTAAAATGCATGTTATTTGCGCTTTAAAATATTTTGTTTTTGAAAGAATTTTACAAACAAACAAAAAAACCTCTATAAATACAAATAATAATAATTGAGAAGTATAGGCGCGCCGCGTTGCGATCTTGTAGATCTGCTATTTTCACTGATTTGGGCAAACAACTAATCTCTCTTTAAAAAGTTTAGGAACCTCCCCCCCCCCCCCCCCCCCCCCTCTCTCTCCCCCCCCCCCCCCCCCCCTCTCTCTCTCTCTCTCTCTCTCTCTCTCTCTCTCTCTCTCTCTCTCTCCTCTCTCTCTCTCTCTCTCTCTCTCTCTCTCTCTCTCTCTCTCTCTCTCTCTCTCTCTCTCTCTCTCTCTCTCTCCCTCCCCCCTCGTGTCCCTCTCTCGCCCTCCTTGCTCTTAAACTACATGTCACAATCCTTGGCTTCCTGCCCAACACACTTAATAATAATAATACCCTGGCGTGCCAACCCCCGCCATCCACACCCATCCTTATACCTCCCTCTACTTTCTATTTTTAAACCCCTGCATCTCTGCATCGTGTCCTGTGATAGGTCAATGCATCGTGTCCTGTGATAGGTCCCTGATCTCTGTATCGTGCCCTGTGATAGGTCCCTGCATCTCTGCATCATGTCCTGTGATAGGTCCCTGCATCTCTGCATCATGTCCTGTGATAGGTCCCTGCATCTCTGCATCGTGTCCTGTGATAGGTCCCTTTGCCGATGTGAGTGAGTCGTGTGTTTTTAGGAACACAAAATCTATCCGTAAAGCAAGTGACAGCAATTATGGTCATCAAGGTTGATTCTCCAACATCTTTTTTTTCTTTGTTTTTTTACAAACCTACCTTCTATGATGTCACTGAGCATCATGAATAAGGTACTGAAAGACCCTGAAAATTACAAAAATATAACTGTCCGGGTGAAAATCACCTGTGTGAAATGTTCCAGGGTTAAATCCCTGTTCGTATATTGCACTCAGAGCCGGACTAACAATGGAACTAGGTGGAGCTTAAGCGCCAGGGCCCGAAGCTTGCAGGGCCTGGTACGAGACTATAGGTACAGCTGTTGCTTCTTTGGAAAAATATAACGCAACATAAGAACCGCTAGTGTTTTTGGTCTTCTCGTCTGACAGTTTCTGTAGCAGTTTTCGGGAGGGGGGGGAGCAGTCTGTTTGGGGGGGTTCCCGACGGCTGCGCGTCGCTTCCTCCTCGAGGGGAAGCGAGTAAGCGACGCCGTCAGAAGCCCCCTCAATCAGGAAGGCCCCCCTCACTCAGACCGACCAACGTATGTTGTTGCGACAATAACATACAGCCTATGTAAGAGGAATATAAACAAGACTTTGGCGCAAAACTTAATATTTACCCTGCTCTAATGCAACAAAAGTGTGTTCTTACATCCTCCATTTCACGATTCCAGCACTCGTGAGTAAATTAATGTAATTGCTATTATGAAAGTTTTCAGTGACGTTGCACCCACAGGTTGCATTGTCGTCAATAATTAATCTGTTTTTAAAACGTTCTAATATTAATATAGCATATTGGCATTGTCTGTTGGTGCACACGTTATATGGACCATGTAACAACATGGTCAACAGCACTGTTTGCAAATGTAGCTACATTTGTTGGCCACAAAGACAATTTAGACAAAACATGCTGCTGCCTGCTAATGGAGCTTGTAGATATAGGCTAATTATTCTTCGGGGGAAATTGCAGTTAGTTTAGCAGAGACTGAAGTTGGAAAGGCTGTGCCCAGTGCGGCAGTTCCTACTGTGTCTTGTGTGTCAGCGGGCAGCGCATAGGCAGTAGTGGATATGCGCTAAACGCATGCATGTTAATTAATTAATTAATTGGCTGAATCAGTAGGGGCCTTTTGATTTGGTGAAGCGCCAGGGCCTTGAGAGGGGTTAACCCATTCTGACCGGGCACCCATTTTGGTGTTAGCATCATGTTATGCTTTATCTATTGAAAAATAGTAGATCTACAAGCTCATATCGCGCCACCGAGTGGCGTGATACGAGCTTGTAGGTCTGCTATTTTTTGAAAAATCGAAGAACGACTGACATTTTTAGAATCTGATCTCAGGTCAGAATGGGTTCATCAGACCAGTGTGTGTCCGGCGGAAACCTCGTATGAATCTGATCTCAGTTCAGAATGGGTTAAACTATAGTAACTGCTGAGACCACTGGGCTTTGTATCCGACACAACAACACCAGTGCATTCTGTTGAAGTGCTACAACCTCAGCCTATATACTCCAGAACCTGCATGAATGAAACATGAATAATATGTGAAATGCATTCATTGTTGAAATACAAGAGCACTCTAAAACCCAGAGGTGATATTCATGTTGTCCTGAGGCACGGCCAGAGGCCTGTGTTGAATGCGTCGATCGGTCCCTCTTTGTGATGGCTAGCTGTTCCATTCAACATCACTGCATAATGTGTTGTTGAATGTGGTGGCTAGCTCTTCCATTCACATTCACTGCATAATGTGTTGTTGTTGAATGCAAGTTCATGGTTGTCGCTATGCTTTCAGATTGTAGCCTCTCTCTCTCTCTCTCTCTCTCTCTCTCTCTCACACACACAAAAGTATTGGCATCAAAATGTACTTAAGTATCAAAAAATTATTCATTATGCAGAATGTCCCATTTCAAGTTTTCTAAGGTATACATTTCTTTTGTAAAAATAGAAGCTCACAATGTGACAGATCGCCCTATATATATATATATATATATATATATAGGGCTGACGTGGTTAAATGTATGTTTTGTAATCAAAATGTACAAAGTGACTAGTAGCGAAAGTTGAATAATTGTAGTGGAGTGAAAGTACAATATCTGCCTCTGAAATGCAGTGGAGTAGAAGTACTGAAAATGTGACATAGTCAAGTAAAGTACTACTTAAATACAGCACTTAAGTAAATGTACTTAGTTACTTTCCACCACTGCTTTGTTTTCTTTCCCTCTCTACACAAACAATCTCGCCAGAAATATCAGATAGTTTGTAGATTGCTCTTTTTTCCTCCCTACTTTTGAATGTTCCCAAAATAAGGATGCCAGGGTTTAAACTGAGAAACGTCTCTTCTGATTTATCTCCTTTTCCACTTTGCCGTTTTTATGTTTCTCTCTCGGTTCAATTTCACAGATAAATCCATATTCCAGGGCTGGCCTTTCCTTCCGTAGGTTGTCTATAAGAGGATGTTATTCTCCGTTTGCTGCCAGGCATAAACCATGTTGAATCTGTTAGCTTCCTCCTATAGCTATATGACACGCATGCGCCACGTGCCATGCGCTATGCACTGCTGGGGAGTGCAGAGAAGCAGCATTATAACGCTATGACACGCATGTGCCATGCACTGCTAAGCAGCATTATAGCGCTATGACACGCATGTTACATGCGCTATGGACTGCTAAGCAGCATTATAACGCTATGACACGCATGTTACATGCACTGCTGGGGAGTGCAGAGAAGCAGCATTGTAGCTATGTGACACGCATGCGTCATGCACTGCTGGGGAGAGGCAGAGGAGCAGCATTATAATGCTATGACACGCATGTGCCATGCACTGCTGGGGAGTGCAGGAAAGCAGCAGCATTATAACACTATAGTGCAGTGATTCTTCAACCAGTGGTTTGTGGACCACCAACCAGTGGTCCTTGAGGGGGTTCCAGTTGGTCCCCTGCAGCTACATAATGGGAGAGTTGGAAACCAAATGGACCCTTATAGATATTTAACTGTTGTAGCCAAATGGACCCATACGGTTTCATTTTACGCTCTCAGGAGTTAAAATATTGTTTAGAATCTTACATAGTACTACACCAGAATGTTGGTACTGAACATCGACCAGGACGAGCACATCACCAACAAGCGTCTGTACGTGACATTACCAAGTGTATCAGAGAAGATAGCAGTAAGGAGGATGACACTAGCTGGCCACTGTACGAGGCATTACCAATTCTATCAGAGAAGATAGCAGTAAGCAGGATGACACTAGCTGGCCACTGTACGGGGCATTACCAAGTGTTTCAGAGAAGATAGCAGTAAGGAGGATGACGCACTAGCTGCCACCGACACCAAGAACTCCCGGCCAAAAGACTTGTACTGTGGGAACCAACACAGCACGGGCATCAATCGAGAGGACGTCCCACACCTATACCTACGTGGACGTACTAAAGAAAGATGCTGGTGCAGAAAGCACAAATGAGCTGGCCAGATGTACGGAGGACCGAGATGACTGGAGACGCCGATGGAGGGCTCGTCTGAGGACGACGTAGAGAGACTTAAGTCTACACAAAATTGATCACCACAATGATACCAACATGTAATTGTGGACAACATCTTATCCAACGACAACAGCAATATTTAGTTTTGCGTCTGAGAGGCTAAATGTCATCAAATGGTGGTTCCGTGGCTCCAAGTGCTGAATAAATAAATAATGGAACTTGTTGTTGAAAACCACTGCGCTAGTGGATATAAACACACGTTGGTATGCGGTGGCGTGCCTGACTGCAGCGGTTCATATTCGCTCCGTGACTACAGAGTAAAGATATACTGATGGAGGATGCCCTATACTGTAGCAGTGCTTAAAGGGATTGATGATATTATTTGTTGCGCTCTGTGTTGAGCATCGAAAACAGCAGAACTACAAGCTCACACGCGTTGAGCATCGAAAACAGCAGAACTACAAGCTTGCACGCGTTGAGAATCGAAAACAGCAGAACTATACAAACTCGCACACGTTGAGCATTGAAAATAGCAGAACTACAAGCTCGCACCTGTAGATCTGCTGTTTCCGGTGTGCGACAATACTGCAAAGTTCAGCTTCCAGCGTGTGAAATATTATATTATATTTTGCGTGCATTTCTGCAGAATTAGATTAACACGACCAGGGCCCAGGGAGTGTGCTGTTCACACCACCATGCACACAGAACCGTGGATAAGGACCCAGGGAGTGTGCTGTTAACATCTGCAGAGGTGCCTCCATGGTGGCTTTTCCCTTTTGCTTTACTTTCTCATCCATCTATTCATTAACCAATTATGCGTCCGTGCGCACAGGGTATTAATGCCTCATCTCATGTTTATCCCCTATACTTGGAAACTGTGCAGGCTATGTTTCTGATTATAATATAAAAGATCAATTAAAAAATTGCAATTGCCTCTAAAAAAAATCCAACAACCTAAAACACAAAACAAAAAATATATAGGGCGACATAGAACCAGATTATCATACGACGAAGTCACCATCAGAAGATGATCTATGAAGATATAAGGCTTCTGCCCAAGATTATATATATATATATATATATATATATATCTCGCTCCCATTCCCTTCTCATGTAGTGTTTGATGAAGAACCAGATGCTTCCTCTCTCTCATCCCACAGCCTGTTTGACCACACAGACGCTAACAGCCAATGACAGGCGGCGAGCCCACAGCAGCAGCGTGGGGGGCGGGTGGGGAGGGGGGGGGTTCAGCGTAATGAGAGGAGCGATGTGAGCAAACGGCGGCGGCCATTAAAGACATGAAGAAACACAGAGCTGTATAGCTGTGTGCCAGAAGGCGTTCCCACAACGCCGCCGGCAGCCAGCGGCAGCTGCAGCACCGCACCCCGGCTGTATTGGACCTTTAAGGGCCCTATAAGACCACATTCTACAACATTCAGTCTTCTCTGGGGGTCCCTGGCATATCTTTTCAAATGTGGGGGTCCACGGGCTAATTAGTGTCCATTTGAGGGTTCCTTTACATGCAAAGGTTTAGGAACCACTGTTATACATCCTGACAGTTTTCTGAAAAACCCTATGTTTCTATTACAGTTGGTCCTCAAACTATTTCATGTCAAGGACCCCCAAATATAATGTGTATTTGGCCGCCACCCCCATCTGAAAATATGTTGTTCCAGGGACCCAGAAGCAAAGAAATTAGTCAAAAACTTTCACTGTGAAAGAATATATATTCTGCGAGTTTAAAATAATGGTTAAAGGTTATAAGGCGACACAGATGCGTTCCCGTCATAAATGTGCACGCACGCACTCGAGAGTACTTTGGCTATCTCTCGAGGCTCAGCACAGGTGCTCTGCTTACACATATGTTTCTCCCTCATTAGCAGTTAAAGAACACACGCTGTACAGTGTGTGTGTGTGTGTGTGTGTGTGTGTGTGTGTGTGTGTGTGTGTGTGTGTGTGTGTGTGTGTGTGTCATGTGTGTCGTGTCTTGCTATAATTACAGCTGGGGTGATCTGATTTGAAAGTGTTATTACAATATTTATGGAGCAAACATTAATTTCTCCATGTTGTCACGTGTACTCTCTCTCTACACGCGTGCTTAACGACGCAATTCAACAACTGTACAGTATTCCTCTGTGTTTTAGAGTATGTCCTCAACAGTGTACAGAGTTTTCCTCTGTGGGATAGACAGAGCTACAGTACACCCGCTTTGGATGTTATCAACCGATAATCACCAATACGTCATCTTGTGACGAAAAGAGAGCTGAGCCACAAGGCAAAGCTCTCTGTCTACCGAGCTATCGTCCTTCCTACTCTCACCTACTGTATATGGTCATGAAGTGTGGGCCGCATGACCCAAAGATGGGTGGGCTGGCATCTCCCTTATAGAGATATAGGGTGAGAAGTTCAGTAACGCGAGAGGGAGCAGAGCCGCTGCTTCTTCGCCTGGAAAGGAGCCACACTTATGTGGTTTGGGCATCTGGTTAGGATGCCTCTCGGGCGTCTCCCTTGGGAGGTCCTCGAGGCACGTCCCACTGGGAGGAGACCCCGGGGCAGACCAAGGCGCAGTTGGAGGAAACACATCGAGTCCCTGGCCTTGGAACGTCTCGGGATCCCCCCAGGAGGAAGTCACTAATGTTGCTCTGGAGAGGGAAGTCTGGAATACTCTGGCGGAGCTGTTGCCCCCGTGACCCGACTACGGATAAGCGGTTGAAGATGGAAGGACGGAAGCATGAGTTCAAGTCCGTTACTCTCCCCATGTCCCCCGTATATGGGAACAAGGTTGGCGGAGGGTGTGTAGAGCCCAGGATCACATTAGATAATTGACACAGGGGTGAAAAATGGGTTACAAAATCGTGGGATAAAAATATATATAACTAGAAAAAGTGCCCTTCTGGGCACAGGTCTCCACCAGGTTATCCACAGATCCGTGCAGTTAGAGGTAAAAACACTTTTGGGCCAGTTATAGCGCCACCTTGAGGCTGAGTTGAAATTGTTCATGTGGCATTTCGTCCTCG
Organism: Protomyctophum parallelum; assembly: GCF_964188405.1. Taxonomy (NCBI): domain Eukaryota; kingdom Metazoa; phylum Chordata; class Actinopteri; order Myctophiformes; family Myctophidae; genus Protomyctophum; species Protomyctophum parallelum. Next base: position 46,132,733 of record NC_139702.1, read on the forward strand.
GCCTAGTGGGAATGTGCGTGCACAATTTCAGGGAAATCACGCGATGTGTTCATGATTTGCAGCATTTTGTTTGAAACTGAGCACTCCTGTGAACTTTGGAAGCCAATCTTAACCAATCAGGATGGAGTCTGAGAAATCTGAAAGACCCGTTTCGTTGAATGGCTCTAGAGAGACTGTGTACTAATTTGCGTGATGTTTGGACAAAATCTGTAGGTGTACTGTGAAAAAACTTGTTTTGCACAAAGCGGCCTCCTGGTGGCGCTATAACAGGCCGTTCTGGAAAGTTTGGGGCAGAGGTTCATGGTTGGCATCCAGGGAGTGTGTGTGCAAAATTTGGCATCGACCGGGTTAACGGTGGCTGAGATTAGCTGGTCACGGACGGACGGACACACGGACACACGGACGGACGGACGGAGTGCAAAACATACTCTCCCCATGCCTTCGGCTGGTGGAGACAAAAAAGAAGATGGAAGGATGGATGGATGGATGCTCCTCATCAGACAATGAGGCAAAATGGACATGTCCTACTTTAGTATTTTCATAAATGTTTGCTGCTATTGCACATGTGGGACAGTCTAAATGTAGATTTCAGCTGCTTGACCAACGCCGCCCTAGTGCATAGACACCCCCAGCCAGGGGACCTCAGCTGGCATTCCACTTCAATAGCCACTGGCCACTAGTGATAAGAAGACAGATGGTTTGCTCACATTCTGTTGGTGTCGGGACATGTTAGGACCCCTACTGTGTTCCTTCCTGGCTGCATGTGCCCCAATTTAGAACAAAAGAGGTTTATATGTGCTCACTGGCCGAGCCCACATCTCGAGCATGGCGAGAGAATAAAATGGAACCGAGGAAAGATCTGCCTCTGCCTGTCTGTCTGTCTGCTGCTTCTCAAATCTTCTCCTCGAGCTACACCAGGCTTTTCAGCACGCGTTTACGCACACACACACACACACACACGCACCTATACTGTAGGTCCAGTACTATTTTAAGTGTGTGTATGTGGGGCTCCTGTGTGCGCGTAAACGCACATGAAAAGCCTGGCGTAGCTCGGCCATCAGTCTGAAGTATTTCAAGACTTTTGTGCGGTGGAGAGAGATCAAACACTCTCCTTTTAAATTCACTTCAGTACATACTGCCTAGTACCGAGAGTAGGCCACTGTAGGAAACATGGAAGTTAAATTACTGCGCAATACAACAACTTTGGTTTACTTGCGTGGACAGTTAAGACTGATGTTAGGGTTAGAATTGCTGACAAGTTACAACAACGTCAATATATAGGAAATGTCCATCCTGGCTCCATTGCATGGTCTTGATAAAAGGCTGATGACAGAGATGAAATCGTATTTGATTAAATTGTCCTATATCCCCAGGGTTCTTCCCTTTATGGGTCTTATATCTCATGCTCTTTTGAAAGATTCAATGACACGAGCGAACTAAGGTATGAAAGGATATTTCCAATCTCAATATTGATATTTTTCCAAGTAAAATAAATGACAAATATTGAATATGGCATCTGATGTCTTATGTTCAGTAGACCTCCCGTCTGTCGTCTGAGACAATCTGTAAAGACTGCAGCTCTCTCAACATTTAGACCTGAGAACAGATTCTACTAAATGTTTTCTGAATCATGACAGTTTTCTGTTGCTGTGTCAGTGGATTCACACTATTTCATGTCAAGGACCCCGCCAGAATTATATTTGGCCACAGACTCCCATGTTGTTCCAGAGACCCCTCCAGAAGCAAAATATTTGAGTTAAGAGCGTTCACTGGGAAAGAATATATACTCAAAGATTTGTGACACGTACATTTACACGATTTTTCAAAAATAGCAGATCTACCAGCTCGTATAAGCTTGTAGATCTCTGCAACTGGCCGAGTCATGGCTATGAGTCAGATAACGACACAGAGAGGAGCCACAGTGTGACCGACCGGCGCTGACCGCCCAATTCCTGCTCATTTGTCGTCGACCGCGTTGTGGCAACAGTGGCTTATTGGAACTCTAGCTGGAATGAAGCCACTTAAGGTAATAGAGTTTTGACAATGTTTTTCTCTCCGATATGGAGCTTCCCTTTTTCATTTTTCAAGGAAACAAAAGTGCACGGGTGACAATGATTTTCACTAAAACATGCACCGCATACTAAACAGGTTATTAAAACATTAACACATGCACTCGTTCACTCACTCATGGGACTGTAGTCTTCCTGCCCTCGCATGAAATGCAGACCAGACTCTCGACTCTAACAGAAATATTTAAGAACGTTTTCGCTACTCACCAATACAAAGACGGCTGTGTGATTAGAGAGCCTACTTTTCCTTAGTGGGTACACCCACCCCCAACCACACATAGAAAATTAACTTTTTGGCGAGAAAGGGATTTTTTTTCACCAGAAGGAAAACATCTTGTCTATGTGATTTTCTCTTGGCAATATCGGCAGAGGGCACCGTGTGAGTCATTTAAAGTTTTATTTTTTCTGGTGAAAAGAAAATCCCTTTCTGGCCATTTTATACGTGTTGTGGGGGTCTCAGAGTGCGTCCACTAAGGAAAGTAGGCTTTCTAATAACACAAGCCGCCTTTGTATTGGTGAGTATAGGTGAAACGTTCTTTATATTTCTGCAGCAGAGGAGAGGAGGCATGGTCTGCATTTCATGCGAGCACACAGGAAGCAAAGAGAGCCTTAATGCAACTGCAGCAAAGGACATGAGGGCTAGTATGAACCAACGCTTTACACTCAGACTACTAACTGGTGGCAGTATTACACTAATGTATTAATTTATGCTGGAAGTGTACACATCTATTAACGACCCATTAGGGCCCAGAGTTACCGTTATGTTGCAGCACTTACACTTTAATCTGTCATTTCATTAAGGCCAATCATTCCAATCAGGGTCTTATCCTCAAATAGCTGCATGTTTTTCTCTCTCCGTCCTATAATCAGAGCAGCTGATATTGGCCACCCCGCCACTGCGGCTCTTTAAGGTGCACTTAACGAGCACGACGTCCGTGTGGCGCTACACAGCTGACAGAGACCAGCCTATCTTAATGAGCATCTACAGCTACCAATTACACACAGTGGTAGCCGGTCTCTCTCTCTCTCTCTCTCTCTCTCTCGTTATCTTGTGATGGCACACAGCTTGCCCCCTCCCCTCACCCTCTAAGCGTGCTGTAGTCATTGTAAGCACATTGGACGGTAATTGTAGCGCTCACTCCTGCTTAATTGAATTGACAAGGAGCCGGAATTGATATCATTTAGCCCATTGATCTTACTAGACCTGTATACGTGCCCGTCGGCCACCCGGCCTACTTGGGAACGATGCAACTTGGAAACCTTATAATACCCCTTGTCAACTTGTCATAGCACCCGTTTTAGCTACCCGTCTGTGTCCCTTTTGTGCCCATACTGTATGGAGGTCTCTGTCTCTGTCTGAGTCTCTGTCTGTCTGCCTGTGCCTGAAGAGTGCTGCAAACTGACTGTGAAAAGTGGAGTGGTTAAGTAATCAATTGGCAGGTGTGTGGTTGCCATGGCAATCAATTGGCTGAGGCAGAGGCTGGAAATTGCACAGGTGAGGGGACTTGGCCTCATTAGATCCACTGGCAGAGCCTGACCAGAGCCTTTTGCTCCATGAATTCCCGTCGCATTTCCAGATCCATTCCTCATCTCTTTCACCTATCCCTCCCCACATTTGGGCATTTTCTCCCATCTAGTTACTGCAATTAGAGGCGATGATGGTCGATCCCTGGGGAGCGTGTGAGCATTTCAACACGGGACGCACAGAGATAATGACTATGAGGAAAACAAACAAAAAAAAGTTTCTGGAGTGAATGAATACGTTCAGTTTCTTTTTAATTCATAATAATAATAATAATAATAATAATAATAATAATAATAATAAATTGTATTTATAACGCACTTTACATTTGAAACAAATCTCAAAGTGCTACAGGCAGAAAAATGTAAAATACAAATAAAAATAAGAATAAAACGGTTAAAAACAGCACACAGGGCAGCTTAAAAGTCCGACTGGGCAAATGCCTTACTAAAGAGGAAGGTCTTTAGTCCCTTTTTAAAAGCGTCCACGGACTGTGGTGCTCTCAGGTGGTCGGGGAGGGCGTTCCACAGCCGAGGGGCAGCTGAGCAGAAGGCCCGGTCCCCCATGGTGCGGAGTTCATATATATATATACCATATATTATATTGCTATGTTAGTGTTTATTTTATTTCTGTTACACAACAAGTAAAAGGCACACATGCTCCAGCTTAACTCATTTTCTGCTAAGGGCATGTTTGGACGGATTAAATTAATAGTCACAGATCTCCTAGAACAAGAGCGGACGCACCCTTAACCCATTCTGACCGGGCACCCATTTTGGTGTCAGCATCATGTTATGCTTTAGCTATTTAAAAATAGCAGATCTACAAGCTCATATCGCGCCACCGAGTGGCGCGATACGAGCTTGTAGGTCTGCTATTTTTGAAAAATCGAAGAGCGACTGACATTTTTAGAATCTGATCTCAGGTCAGAATGGGTTCATCAGACCAGTGTGTGTCCGGCGGAAACCTCGTATGAATCTGATCTCAGGTCAGAATGGGTTAATGTTATAATGCGACCCAGCATTGGACATATTATATTTACAAGTTCTTTGTGTTTCGGTCGCCGGGCAGCGCTTTGTAGCGCAGTGTTGTGACATCACTCAATATCTTCCCTCCGTCCAGACAATCTTTAGCGACGTTTTTAGCGACGATCTTTAGCGACGACCTTTAGCGACGACCTTTAGCAACGACCTTTAGCGCCGATCTTTAGCGACAATCTTTAGCGCCGATCTTTAGCGACGTTTGTCTCGGAAATGATTGATTATTACTTCTGGTTCATAAAATCAGCTGGTAGTCTAAAAATCTAATCTTCCTAATTTAACCACTAGGGAGGTTTGGGGTTGAAAACATTGAACATCTCACTCCCACCATTAACAGCTAGGGAGGTTTGAGGTCTAAAACATCGCACTGAAGCAATCTGCGCTGCCGTCTGTCTGTCTGTGCCTTGCTGCACCGCTGCACAAAAACACAACTTATTTGAGGAGGAGGGGGACGGGGGCTATGAGAGCGAGAAGAAGAATCCGCAGCGGGCCCCCCTCGATCAGCCTCTCGATTCCAGCGGCATGCACCAATCCAGCGGCCCGCCGCCCGCCCGGCGGTCTCTGGAGTGGACTGGAATAACTCCACTATTACTGCTTCCATTACCCTCCATGCTAGATGCTCATTTCCAAGCAGTGGTGGAAAAAAGTACACAATTGTTTTACTTAAGTAATTGAAAATGTACTTGAGTAAGTACAAAAGTATCGGCACCAAAATGTACTTAAAGTACTAAAAGTAAAAGTATTCATATTGCAGAATGTCACATTTCACAAATTCAAAATGTAGTAACTAGTAACTCAAGTTTTCAAATAATTGTAGTGAAGTAAAAGTACACATTTTGGCTCAGATGTAGTGGAGTAGAAGTAAAAGTACTGGAAATTGGAAATACTCAAGTAAAGTACAAATACCCCAACTTAGGTACAGTACTTAAGTAAAAGTACCAATGTTTCCAAGCCCCCCCCGCCCCTCTCTCCCCCGGTATAGAGAATGAATGGGTGGACACAAGGGAGGAGATGGTTAGAAAATAATGGATGAGGACAGGTCGGGACATTGTCTGCAAAAAATGCTATGGGACTTAATGTTTACAAGAAAGAAGAAAAACATCTCAACATGCACATTCCATTATGTAGCAGCTATTGTCGACGGCTAAACAATCAATGTGTGCGTTGCTGCTCGGGTGAAAATAGAGTTGCCCTGACCTGTGTATATGGGATGAAAAAAGGCGATTTATTTACTTATTTTCCGACGAGGAAGGAAGGTTCAAATGGACAGACACAAACAAGCTATACAGACTGTGGCTCACCTCCATGACCCTTGACACCCGTCTGTCTGTCTGTCTGTCTGTCTGTCTGTCTGTCTGTCTGTCTGTCTGTCTGTCTGTCTGTCTGCACGTGAAGTCTTGAGTGTTCTGTCTGGCTCAATTTGGTAGCATTTGTGCGCTCTCTGATTCATGAATGCATGGATAAATGAATGAGTAAATGAGTAAGGAAGCTGCTATTTCCGGTTCACAAAAATATCTTTGCATTTCTTTTCCTTTTCTGCTAAGCAACAAGCTATATATGCTTAGAATCTAAGCAAATATAAATTTCTATTCATATTAGGATAAATGTGCGCGACTGTGAGACTGGGAGGAGGCTTCGCTTCCACTTTATATTTTACTCATGATCAGAGCTTCCGTTGCTCCAGACTGTATGACGGAAGCTTTTATATTTTACTCATGATCAGAGCTTCCGTCGCTCCAGACTGTATGACGGAAGCATTTATATTTTACTCATGATCAGAGCTTCCGTTGCTCCAGAATGTATGACGGAAGCTTTTATATTTTACTCATGATCAGAGCTTCCGTTGCTCCAGAATGTATGATGGAAGCTTTTATATTTTACTCATGATCAGAGCTTCCGTTGCTCCAGACTGCATGACGGAAGCATTTATATTTCACTCATGATCAGAGCTTCCGTTGCTCCATGTATGACCGTGGAAGCATTTGGAAATTGCGAGAGGCAACAGTCTGGCAACGCGAGACTAAAATGAACACCGATACATTTACGGTGTTGTGTTTGTCTACATACTCAGAGATGCACACACTTTTCCCTCTCACTGCATCCATGCATCGATCCTCTCTCTCTCTCTCATAGATCACACTGCAGCGTTGACCCATTCAGACAGGGATAAAATATGCTCCTGACACATCCACTAACCCATGATTCATGGCCATCATCATCAGACCAGTATCGTGTCATTGGGGATTCATGCGTGCATGGCGTGTCTCTAATTGAGCAATGATCTCTTCGGGGCATGTTGTTGTCGCCGAGAAGAAAGCTCTTCATGCAAAGCAGCGATTATAGGATGAAGGGAACATTGTTTTGCACTGATACTATCCCTCTAGACTTGACTGAAGAAATGACACATATGATTCCTACACTGTGCACAGCCATTAAAAAGATTTGTAGAAAACAAATGTGATGAGTTGTGACTAAGCCCAGAAGCTAACAATAATAGATCTTTGGCGGCTGCGTCACCTTCGTGCCTGTCATTGATGTGTTGAACTGCGGTAACTAAGTCTGCTGGAAACGATTTATTCCAGGGTAAATGTTTTACATAACTGTGGAATGGGGTTTTGTTTTCTCATTATGACAATTTGCAATTTAGGCATTTAGCAGATGCTCTTAATCTGGAGGGATTTACAATGAGCAATCTGAGTAATCTTTAGATTTTTATTTGTGGCATAAATCAGTGTTATCAGTGTTTATGTCTGTGTGTTGTTTCGAAAAGATTGAACCAATGGAGAGTAGTAAAAAGTGCTTTGGAAAAAAACCTCTCAACTCCATTGGACCCTCAAAATGTCTGCTAAAGCAACTAACTCCACCACCTCTCCGCTCATGGAAATAATTGACAATATATAAAGTTACAACACCAACGTTCATGAGGCAGTATATTGCTTTGTTTTAAAAATATTCGGTTTTCTTTATTTCCTGAAAAATGAACATTTTGCAGTTATGAGGTTTCCTCCCGACATGTGCCTGCAAGGTTGTCGAGGCTAGGGCTACGGCAGGGTACAAATAATATCGACAATGTACAGCCACTTAAGCCCTATACCCTATATACTCTAGTTGGTGTCCCTACTTGGTACCCTCCTTTTTTAAACCCTTCACCTCTCTTCAACATCTTTGGAGAAAATAGCCGACCTACAAGCTCACAACGGGTTTTGTTGCAAAACCCTCCTTCACGTTTTTTCAATCTACAAGGTCACAACGGGTCACGTTGCAACTGGTTGCAACCTGTTGAGGGCTTGTCGATCTGCAATCTTTTTGCTAAATTGTAGCAGTTGTGTCTGAGGAGAGAGAGAGAGAGAGAGAGAGAGAGAGAGAGAGTGCAGAAATGCTCCAGTTTAAATCACATTTTTATTTTTGGTTGGCAAAGCCTCTTTAATCCATTTCACCCATTCTTGAGATAAGGGACAAAACTTTTTTCAAACTGGATTTTTTTTTTTTTTAAGATACATTCAAATCAAATGGATGTATTTGTAGACACAGGTCTCAACTACCAATATTGAGAAGGAACAGGTTTTTCGCATAACATTTCTTTCTAAAATGGGACATTTATGCACTTAATACCTGATTCATGTCAACTCCGTCAGACACACTAAAATATTTTTTAATTGAATTTGATAATTTCAACAATAATATAAAGTCCTCAGTTATCTTATACTGGCTTTCAGTAATCAAGTTAAGTAATACAATTATTTTAATATAGTTTTTTTCCAATATCACACTATTATGAAATATCCAATTTCTCAAATCCGTCATTTCAACCTCTATTTTCAATATTATAACATGAAAACCATGTAAAAAAAAAAAAAAATCATCATTACGTATCATTTCAGTTGGTGTTTCAATACATATGCACAAAATATTTAACATCGAATTTTCTATTTCTTTGGAAATTAACAAAAACATCACGGGACGAACGTCTGACGGAGTTGACGAACATCTGACGGAGTTGACAAGTTTAACTGATTTAGGTTCTAGACCACCTAGGATCTTGATTCTGGTGACTAATCCCACATTTTCAAGGATGAGGAATACAGTGGTACTATTTATATTGGCCCTGTGACCATGGCAGCCATTTTCAAAATGGCCGCCACCTGCTGTTATTTTACAATAACTCAAGTTCTACACCACCTAGGATCTTGATGCTGGTGACTAATCATACATTTTCAAGGATGTGGGATACATTGGTACTATTTAGATTTGTCCTGTGACCATGGTAGACATTTTTAAAAATGGCCGCCAACTTTTTGTTATTTCCCAATAACTCAAGTTCTACACCACCTAGGATCTTGATTCTGGTGACTAATGCTACATTTTCAAGGAGGAGGAATACAGTTGTACTATTTAGATTTATCCTGTGACAATTGCAGCCATTTAAAAAAATGGTGGACCTGCTATTATTTTACCAATTTAGTCAGGGAATATTATCAGAATAATGTCAAATCTGTGATTACATTTCTTACCAAGAATTTTTTCACCAATGTGTTTGTAAAGGTGTCTACTAACATATCCCACATTGGTTTCTATTGAACCACCCTAGGGGCATTTTTGACAGCTGCTGAAAGTTGGGTACCATACCAAGTGGCTATGGCCAAACTAGGGGTCAAACCCCTTCGGCTAAATTCGGCCATATATCCACTGGCCCAAATGTGCTGACCTCATTTTGTGATGACGGCTATGGCCGTTTTCAGCCCAAGGAGTGTTCTTCGTGCATAGCTAATGCTTGGAATGCATTCAGAATCATGCAAACTCCTAGCCCTCCAAGCAGAACCCAAATGCTAGTGAAGTTTCTGACATTTGTTCGACCCAGTGCATTGGGTCCTGTTCCACGTCGTCCATGCCACCTGATTAAAACATTTACTGGCTCATGTTTACATGTTTACCGCCTCCCCGCGCTCTTTGACGATATTCTTCAGTATGAGGCTTTCTGAATATGTAAAGTATAAGTACCCATACATGCCGCTGCGAATATCTCCTGTGGCGCGGAAGCCGTTAAGTATTTTTAATATATGTTTGCCCGATTTGGAAGCTTGGATTCTTCTTTTCCTTCCTTGTTTATTGACACCTCATTGTACCGCCTATCTGGCTAGCTAGTGGCGCTATAGCTATGACACAGCAGATCAGAGGCAGGGACGTAGCCTCACAAGCCAACCGCACACCGGGAGGCGGTACAATAAACGGTAAACAAACAAGAAGAAATAAAGCGACCAAATCGGTCAAACAAAGATTAAAAATACTTAACGGCTTCCGCGCCACAGGAGATATTCGCAGCTGGATGTATAGCTACTTAAAGTTACCGAATTCAGAATAACTCAAGGAAAATAATGGCGTCACATGCCGCGGGTCCTATTTTAGAGAGAATCTCCACTTCCGCATATAGGAATTTCCATACGAAAATACAGTAGTGAGCAGGGACCCAACGTAAAACTCAACAAAATATCATAAAAGTTTTACGTAGGGTCCCGAAAGGGGCTAGCAAACTCCCTAGTTTGACATGTCACATGCTACTTAAAGCATAATGAACATTTTGCCTTATATAGGTTGTTGATGGTACCCCAACTTTCAGCGGATATGTTAGTAGACACCCTTCCAAACACATTGGTGAAGAAAATTCTTGATAAGGAATTTATTACCAGATTGTATTAATAATCCCCTGACTAACTCATCTTCTAGACCACCTAGATCCGACTTCACCAACAGAGACCCGATTGACACCTAAACAACAAGTTTGGACAGCCCCACCAATTAGTGTTACGGAAAATAGCAAGTGTCTACCCTAGGCCCAGAGGGAGACACAGAACTTTGATGCGGCTCAAATGTTGCACGACTCCTCAAAAAGCTGCCACCAGAGATGAGAGCTGAATTCTGCCGCACAATGCTCTGCGGCCCAGGAGCAACCAACACCATGTTGGAGTTCTCTGAGTGGTTGAAGCACGAGTCCTAGCCATATAGCCTGTGCAAAGGCAAACACCTTGAAGACCTGCTTGAGGTGAACAGTGAGCAGTGAACAGTGAGCGAAAGACTGAAGACAGAAGATCTGCCTTCAGGACTATCAGGCAGGATGTGCAGACACTGAAGGCATCAGTGTCGTTCTGTGTCCCCAGCATGTCAACCAAAGCAATGTTACCAAATCAAAGGAGCCTTCACCTCAAGTCACCTGGGGCTGGGTGAGCAATCGTATCCTGTATCTAGCCTCACAACTAAATACAGACACTTGGCCAGACTGCCGTTTGAAAGGGTCAAACCCTTCATCCTGATTGGGGAAGACCACCCCACCTAATCACACCAACCGAACAAGTGAGGTTGGGGCCTCCAGGTGGGCCAGCAGCCATCTGCACAAGACTGGGCTGGACCCTGCAGGAAAGCAATCTCCAGCCAAGACAATGTAAGTTGACTATAACAGAGCCCCAGAACACAGAGCTCATGAGAAGGATGGAGAAACACTGGCAGGAGGCCACCAAGATACAACGCCACACTGCAGTGGCCAGTGAAGTCAAACTGTGCGTCTTGTGTACCTGAAAGGGACAAGTCAAAGGCCAGAAAGCCCACCTCCTTTTAATGTCCTGTCAGTAGCAACTCAACCTGCAGCTGAAATAAGCCCTGACCCCTCCCAGAGAAAGTTCATCCTTGAAAATGTAATGATTAGTCACCAGAATCAAGATCCTTGGTGGTCTAAAACTTGAGTTATTGGTAAAATAACAGCAGGTTGGTGGTCATTTTGAAAAACAATGGCCTCCATGGTCACAGGACAAATCTAAATAGTACCACTGTATCCCACATCCTTGAAAATGTATGATTAGTCACCAGAATCAAGATCCTAGATGGTGTAGAACTTGAGTTATTGTAAAATAACAGCAGGTGGCGGCCATTTTGAAAAATGGCTGCCATGGTCACAGGGAAAATCTAAATTGTACCACTGTATCCCTCATCCTTGAAAATGTAGTCTTAGTCACCATAATCAAGATCCTAGGTGGTGTAGAACTTGAGTTATTGTAAAATAACATCAGGTGGCGGCAATTTTGGAAAATGGCTGCCATGGTCACCACGAGACAAATCTGTGATGGCCCTATAGCCAAAAATGTTCCTTAAGGCATGCTCTAACTGTGTGCCAAATTAGAATACGTCCCATTATTCAAAAACTATAACTTTATTGTTTTAGGAACACTTTTGTCAACTCCGTCAGATACATGTCAACTCCGTCAGACACAAAACCTGACGGAGTTGACGTCTGACGGAGTTGACAAAATGTCATTTGTTTTCATCTTAACCCTCTGTAGTACAATGTAGCCATTTTGTTTTTGCTTCATTTGTTAGCTAAACCTAACCCTAAACTAAAATAATAAACATTATTTTGGAATTCTTAACAAAGATCATAATAATGTCCTGACGGAGTTGACATGTAAAAGCTGTGACCACCCTGATATCAACATTGTTTGTTTAAAATATCAAACAATTGAATGCTTGTCAGACCAGGTGCTCCACTGTTGCAACAAATACAAACGGGACTTGGAAAAGGAGTCTTCAGGCTAAATCTGTCGACAATATTTTCTGATTAATTTAAGACTTTTAAAAAACCTGACGGAGTTGACGGGAGACGTGGGACACACATTTGATATGAGATAACTAATGGAAAAAATAAATTAAAATTATTGTGTATATTGTTTGCTATGTTGTTGACAATCTACTTTAATTTAGTATGTATATTTATGTGATTGTGACAGTATTAGACACTTTTTTAGCAGTTTGAAATTATGACCACTTGCTGGGGACAGGCTAAATACAGGCATTTTTGGGTACAGTGCCTGCTTTTAACTAATTCAGATGGCATATGAAAACAATTATAATGAAATGAATGGCATAATAATGCACAACTGTATTACATGTAACTTTGCAAGTGCTTTTATTTTTATTAAATTAATTAATTTTTAACAATAATAAGGCTCTTATGTGTGGGACATGTTTTTTCCACTTTTGTCCCTCATCTCAAGAATGAGTGATTTAGGACAGAGGCCAGATTCTACAACATGTCTTCTAAATCCTGACAGTTTTCTGAAAAACCTCATGTTTCTATATCAGTGGTGCTCAGACATTTTCATGTCAAGGACCCCCAAACATTATATGTAATTGACCCTCCGACCCCCGTCTGAAAATATGTTGTTCCACAGACTAACAGAAGCAAAGATTTCAGTTAAAAACATTCACTCTGAATGAATACATATTCAAAGACTTGACACTTGCCACAAGACTTGACACTTTCACGATTCCCCCCCCCCAAAAAAAACAGCAGACTTACAAGCTCATAGCACGGCACTTGGTGCCGCACTACGAGCTTGTAGATCTGCTGTTTTTTTTTCTCCCAACATGCCAACGTTTAAAATAACAGCTTAACGTGGTTTAACGCTATATGAAAGCGACACAGATGCTGCGTCCTCGCCGGTCTGAATGGGTTAATCCCGCATGCGTCTCCCTCGGGTGACTAAATGACACATTAGCATGCGACTCCTCCGAGGCGGCGCTGTGACTAATGTTGTCATGTTGTCATGGTGCCTGCTCCCACGTGTGCGTGCTTGTGTAGGGTAATGTGTGTGCGTGTCTGTGTGTGCGTGCGTGCGTGTGTGGTTGTGCGCGTGCGTGTGCATGCGTGTACCTTCCCAGTGGTGTAATGTACACTTAAGTATAGGCTACTGTAAACTTAAGTACAGTTTTGAGGTGCAGTATTTGTACTTTACTTGAGTAGACGTACGTGTATGCATGCACATGTGCGTGCGTGCGTGCACATGTGCGTGCGTGCGTGCGTGCACATGTGCGTGCGTGCGTGCATGTGTGCGTGCGTGTGTCCGCTGCTCAGTGAAGGACAGAAATGCTTGATGTTATTTCTCCATATATAAAGGTCCCTATCAGAGCATGACGAGCAGCACAAACACTTTCAAATACAGCCGTCTGGCTCTGTGAACAACAAACACTACACCTGTCTGACTATAAAATAGCCAAAATAGCAGCCGTATGCGAGCTCTCATTATCTAACGACTCCCAGCCCCCCCCCCCCCCCCAGTGTCCCCTGGCACCCCCTGGTGGCCTGTGCGTGCGTTGCTCTCCGGTATAGCAGCTTGCGGCGCTTGATTAGCTATTAGCGGCGCAGCGGGGCTGATTGACCGTGGTGGAGCAGAGCGGAGAGACAAATGACTCATGGGGCAAGCTAGCTAGCGCTCGGTGTCTTAACATGAAGGGAGATTCATGCTGTAATGCGTCTCGGCCAAGGGCATGACAGCAATACGTTACGTTGAAATGGGGATCATATCTGTTTTTATAGCCACAGGCTCTTTTCTGCGAGCAGAGGGCTCTTTCACATGAGTGACCTTGACCACATGGGTGCGTGCACACCACAATTCCCCACGGCCACAGAGCCCTGCTGAGGCGTGTTAAGACTAAGATCCTTCTTGTTTCCGCTTTCCAGCAATGTCCCAAAACGCTGCAAGGACAGGCTATAGAACAGATATATACATCATGATCTGTTACAGCAAAGGACCAACGAGAGACCGCTGGACACGAGGCTTCGCACAAGGGAACCGTGTCCGCAGGAAGCGTTTCACATAGGGGCCGATGGAGGAGAGGGGTCACTTTGGATGTCATGTCCGGAAGCGTTTAGCCGTTTAGCCGCACCCGCAGCGTTGGAAGCGTCCGGCTGAAATGTCCAGTCCAGAGCAGCTCAGTGGCCTTGTGGTGTATAGCCTCGAGTAGCTAGCCTGTATCTGCCTTTGCAATGCATATCACCCCAGACATATCAAGTCATGGCCTCTCTCAATTGCGAGAGGACTTCACGGCCGAAATGGTAACAACTAAGCCAACCACATTTGTCTGGAACCAGGCTATAACCAACCAGGACCCACTATATGCAAATGTGGGGCGGGACATTGCAGAAAAAAATATGGTGGTATTTTAGCATGATGATCACTAGTGAGGAGCAATTATGCAAGCGGGTTACCTTTTAGCACCACGTTTCAACATTTAGGCTAGTCCGAGACAACTCACATGCACATGATCGATAAGATGACGGAATGCACCCGTGATTGAGAAATAGGTTATGATGCCGTTAAAAAAACATTGAAAACTGCATTCAAACAAAGTTAAGTACGTCTTGTCAGAAAACAAAGCGTACTTGAGCCCCTTGAGCTATATGCAAAGCCCTAACCTTCTGCTGCCTCAGCACCGTTCAGTTTGCTGAAACAACCGATATGGTTGGAATCAGTGGTGGAAAAAGTACTCTGGCACATGTTTTACTTAATAAAAGTACCAATACTGCAATCTAGAATTACTCTGTTACAAGTAAAAGACTGTCCTCTGCATGCAGCATTAAGGGCCTTTCCAACGTGATGAGATATAACGCGCCTATAGTTCATTTTCAAATTAGTCCTGCATTTCTGCGCGGAGCACTGGGGAGCAGTCGCGGTGCGACAACGCAAGCGTATTTATGTGAGCACTGTCCCGTGGATTTGTTGCGTGCGTGCTCGTTTCGTACACACGCCCGCGACTCACCAGACCTGGATTCGGTTTAGCTTATTCTTTTTCACGTTTGCGTCTTCACGCCCCCCTCTTGAGCAGACCTGTAGCAGACCCGTCGTTGATCCAGGCAACAACGCCTGCGTTCCTCGCTCCACGTTTGAAAAGCCCTTTAAGACACATAGAGATATCTCCTTGGCTTGACCAAGTGTTGACAGAATGTATAGAATGTTTACGTTATATTGCGAGTTAGCTGCTCCGGCCCGTTCGCTCTAGCGTTGCAAGACAATTACATAACCCCAGAGTTCATCAACCCAACATGCTGCCAGTTGCCAGAGCTCACTTGTTCTAGTAAACCAAGAGTGGCCCCCGTGGAAATCAAGCTCCGTGATGCCGTTTCAAACGGTTTCCGCGACGGGTCGGTCGTGACTGATCACTGCCCTCCCCGTTTAAGCCATTTAGACCCGAGGACGCATCTGTGTCACCTTATAGCTTTGTTAACCATTGTTTTTTTTTTACTAACTTTAGCTGTTGGAAAACAGCAGATATACAAGCTAATAGAGCAGCAACCGAGTGCCGCGCTATCAGCTTGTAGATCTGCATTTTTTTTTAAACATCGTGATAATGTGTCGCAAATCTTTGAACATATATTCTTTCACGAACGTGAAAGTTTTTTTTTACTCAAATATTTGCTTCTGGGCGGGTGGGGAACAACCCTGGAACAACATAGCGGGCCAAATACACAATAATTCTTGGGGGTCCTTGGCATGAAAAAGTTTGAGCACAACAACTGATACACGTTTCCCAGATCAGGGGGTCTAAGTGGGTTAACAGGAGACCATGACTTTACAGCGATCAGGAGAGGCATTCCCATCCTGCTACTGGTTGACGGAAAGCAATTTCGCCACTAATGTGGAACAATAACGTGTACTGTATAGCCTGATGGCGACAATGGCATCGAGGGAGAGAGAGAGAGAGAGAGAGAGAGAGAGAGAGAGAGAGAGAGAGAGAGAGATTTGCCTTTTTTTGTTTTACAGTACCCCAGGGGACGTTTTGGGAACGGAGGGGAGCTATAGTGTGACACTCCTTGATTTTGACACAAATTGATGTAGAAGAATTCCATCTCTTTCTATGACCTAAAGGGGGGGGGGGTGGCTGTGAGGGGGTGTATACAAGAACACAGAAATCAGCAACTATGTGTCCTTGCAGTATATACAGTGCTTTTTTTATGCCTCCCCAGGCGATACCTTTTAATTACTTATGAGCCTTTTTATATAACCCGCGGTCGGCAGGAAAGTCTCGTCCGTAGTTGTTTGTGTAGGAGGTGCAAAATCCATGTCATAAGCAAGTTTAAAACTTTGAATCACTCTTTGATCGGTATTGTCATTTTAATATTTGTTTTAATCGTGCAAAGCACTTACGTGTTTCCAAACGTGCCGTACAACACACTACATCAACTTTATCACAGGTAATCCCTCCCCTGATAGTAAATAAATAAATGAACCCAGATTGGGTTCAAGGTTGTACCGTCACACTATGCACTTATAGCACATGCTGTAGCACAGCTGTGGCAACGTTGCAGGCAGTGGCAATCTTGTTCTTACATCCTAGCTTCAACATACAGTATAATAAAAAGTAGGGCTGTCAACATTAGTGAGTTAACTGAGTTAATTCAAATTGTGAAATTAATCAGATTAAAAATGTTAACGCAATGAATCCATGCTTGGATGAACCGCCCCATACATCCCATAATCCCATCCACTCTGCCACATCTAACCATATCTGGATGGCAATAACCAACATATGACAGTTATTGCCATAAAAAGGCTGCACAATTTACATAGACAGAGGCTCAAATCACATAGGAGACACCATCCTGCCACACTTTTTTTGTTATAAAGAATATAAACATACATAGACAGTAGATACTGTATGTTAAATGTATATAACCGCCTTCTGTCATGTATCTTTCCATTCCCACAACAACAACATGCAGAAAAACATTGGGACATAGTTCAAATGGTGATTAATCATGATTAAAAATTGAATCGTTTGACAGCCCTAATAAAAATACAATAACATACGACACAAGCAACATACAAGTATTAAGTATAAAGAGACTGTGTTCCTGTAATATCCATGTGATCTATTCAAATATACAAAATAACTGTTTCGTCCTTTCAAAATGCTTTAAATAATATAGCAAAAATAGCCAAACTTCATGATATCACAACGCATCGTAAAGCAACACTTTGTGAGCGTGTAAAAAATAAATATGGTGTGTCGAAGTCACAACACTTCTCGATTATTCGATTAAACGACAGAATATAATCACCACATAAATAACCGATAGTATAGATTTGGCAGAGAATAATATTCGGGGGAAGTTATTGTGCAGATTCTAAATCCTACTCATCTGCAGTGTGGTACTATAAGACCTTAATCCTACTCATCTGCAGTGTGGCGCTATAAGACCTTAACAAGACCTTACAAGATTGCAAGATGTTCCATGACTTCATTATCCTAATCAAGATTTCACTTTCCCCGTCCATGGACATACATTAGTAGTGTAATTGTTCTACTTGTAGCAAGCAAAAAAGCTATTACAAGAAATTGGTTACAAAATAACTGTCCTACTGCCGACCTATTTATCAACATTGTGAAACAACTGCATCACCTAGAACAGATGACCTATTCGTTAAGACTGCAAAAAGAGCTGGGTGAAAGAAGATGGGAGAAATGGACAGAGTACTTAGCTGGGGGGGGTGGATGTGGAGTGAATATGGGCGGTGTCCTTCCGGTTGTCATTGAATGTAACGAACCCAAATGTATTGCTGCTGTTGTACATCCCATGACCTCTTGTTTTGTTTTTTTTGTCTTTCACTGTGATGCAATTGGAATTCAAAGTGGGTCTTCTTTGTATCTTAACCCATTTAGGACTGAGGCCAGATTCTACAAATGTCTTCTTAAATCATGACAGTTTTCAGAAAACCCATGTCAGCGGTTCTCAAAGTATTTCATGTCAAGGACCCCCAGAATTATCTGTATTTGGCTGCGGACCCCCATCTGAAAATATGTTGTTCCAGCGACCCCACCCAGATGAAAATATTTGAGTTAAAAACGTTCGCTGTGAAAGATTTGCACACATACATACATTTGCGCCCACATTTTCACGATTTTTCACTCGGTGCCTCGCTATGAGCTTGTAGATCTGCTTATTTGTCAATAGCTAAAGTATAACATAATGCTTTAAACACCAAAAAGGGGTTCTCGTCCTGCATGGGTAAACCCACACAAATAGGCTATAGAGACACACAATCTGGCGCTCTCGGAGCACTTATTTGTGTAGTTATTAGCTGCAACCTTTCGTGAATTAGACGCCGTTTGCACTGTGCTTCTGATTTACTCAATCTACGTCCCTCTGTGTTTTCCTCCAGTGTCTACCTACAGTTGTGTGAGCTACACAGAGATAAACAGAACGGTTAGCTGTACACACATACCTGCTGTTTGCCCCTCAATGGAAGCAATCAGATACTGGCAGTGCACATGGAGAAAGGCAGGAGTGGGGGTCCTTTCTCAAACAAGCATACATTTAATTCACTTTTTTTTTTTTTTTTTTTGAATTGGGCATAATTAACTGGTAGCCTGCAGGAATGCGTGGCATGGTACTGTAATCATCCCTGTTTGTTTATTGGATTGATTGGTTCATTGTGAAACATACACTCTGAGAGTGCACAGAAGTAACCAAATGGACTAGCCCTGCAGCATTGGCTAAAAGAAAGAAAGTGAACTTTGTTCCAGATATATAGTGTCCTGGACATTCCAACTGCATGCTTAATGAACACTGGGTGAGATGAATCAATAAAGATGACACGCCATCAGTCACTCGTTTAATGATTGCATGAAGCGATGGAGAGCAGCTCTCGGTCTCAACACACGTACGGGCGTATCTGTGTGTCTCAGCGAGAGCTCTGCCAGATAACAACAGCTCTCACGCACATAAATAAACAAGCTCTATTGTTACACTGACCTCGAGTAGAACACTAAACAATGCGAACCTGGCAGAAGGTTTATATATTTAATATTTTATAATGCTTTAAAGACCTGCTGATGGACAGTTTGCTTTTAATTAGCTCGCTGCCAGTGTGCCACCCACTTGTTTGCTTACAGTTATTGCTTGATGCAGGCTTATGTATTTAACACACTCCCCGCCAAAGAACGTAGCCTACGTTAATTGTCGGCAAGCACCAAAACACGTAGGTTACATTAATTCAGTTGTATAAAATGTTTTGATCTGATCTATTGGAAAGGCTACTCACATTAGTTTCGGATGGCTATCTGTTGTTAGCTTAGACACTGGGCTGAACCATCGTGATTTGCGTGTGCACCCACGCACACTTTCAGTCGCTTTTGACAAGACATGAAAATGTTTGGGAACCACTGGCCAAGACCACTCAAAAACGTTGACTTTTAGACCAGTTTTAGCCCGGTTTAGACAGACGTCTAAAAGCCCACTGTTGCTCAGTCGGCAATTCAAAAAATAAATAAACCTTTAACCTGTATTCAGTATATTCTCCTTCATTAAAAAAATCAATGTTCCCCCATCACAACAGCAAGGCAATCCGAAAGAACATATACCGTACACATAAAATACTGGACATCAGAAAGCATAACTTTCTGTGTGTGGCGTTATATAATCCATGTTGCGATTACACATTTACGTCTGACAGAGAGATAAATGTCTACACTCCAGCCGTCCAAACACTTACCTCCCTGTGCGTACTACAGCTCTACTATATGGCCTACAGTGTTGCTTAATAACACAGCAAGTTAGCTCAGGAGAGATGTGTGATAATTGATTCCAGCACACAGTTCCACTCTCCCTCCCACTGGTGCCTTTCTGCCTACGCGACTGTACCGTAGGCAAAAACCAAAAAAAAATCTATCTTCTAAACTTTGGCTTCCACAAATGAGTTGTAGGCACTAGGCAGGCCACTGGGAATCACTGTGTGACCACATGGTCAATTAGCTTACAAACAACGCGCCATGACTATATTAATCATACCATGCAGAGGAGTATAAAGTAAGGCATATATTTCACAGATAAACTCAGACATATATACACACAAACAGAGAGCGTTCAATTATCCAAAAAAATATGAGCAGTGGACTGGTTCAACACAGCCACAGGCAGGACCAGAGGCAGATGGAGCAACGTTACACAACCACTTCTAAAGAAACAGCCCTGCATCACTAGTGGGCCCCAGTGGGCTGCCCTGCACCACAGTGGGCCCCTCATCTCATTGTGGTCGGAAAATAAACAAACATATTTGATCAATTTGACTGTTTCTAGCGAAAATTTAACTTAATTTGGCAGCAGGAATATTTGTGTTTTCTCGCAGTCAGTTGATTCTTCATATCCATATGCGTGAAACCCAGGCCCGGATTAACAATGGAATTTAGTGGAGCTTAAAGGTGCAGTGAAATGAAAAATACCTTTTTCACACTTTTAGACCATATCCGTGGTCATTATATGGGCATACCTAACAATGGATGCCAAAAAAATGTGAAAATTCTCATTTCTGTGTGTTTTTATGTCAAAGGTCCATAAAAACGATTGTATTATTTATTTATTAAAATGAAAACGTGCTGCGTGATGACGTGTAGAGATACACATCGATCAAAGCCAATAACAATGAAGCTCACCTGTTTAATTTCCCATATTTGCTTGTCCATCCAGCACAGCTGCTACTGATTATAGAAATCCTCCGTTTTTATTACCATTCAATATAACATCCAGTATTACTCGGTTTCAACTTAATCATCACGCTAAAATATGTATCCGAAAACATTATAGGGTAGAAATAAGCCACATAACAGTAAACTTGTGTAGCTGGCCGACCATCTGATTTATAAACAAACACATACCACGCTGTTGCTCATAGCATAGCTAACGTCCCTAGCTACCGTCCCATCGCCTGAAGGGATGCGACGCTCTGATTGGTTCAGAAACTTCAGACCGGTGTTTCATGTGGAAACACCATTTTCATGTTGTTCACCATTTCACTGCGCCTTTAAGCCAAGCGCCAGGGCCCGTTTCTGAACCACTCGGTGGGAGGAGCACACAAACAGTTTCTGTCATGCTACAGGAGAACTACAGTGATGGTGGCTGTCATGATATAGGAGAATAGTACTGTAACGTACAGTAACCTGCTGTGACCTCCTCCCAGCATGCTCTGGGACATTATTAACTGTAACCTTGTAACGCCAGCCTAGTCGACCAATAAATACATTTGGCAAACAACATGCGAGCCAGTGAGATCTCTGTGTATCTCTATAACTATGCTGGACATGCATGCAAACCAGAAGGCCAGGAGTGTACACAAACTGGCTTAGTCACAGTCATCACAAACTGCCCACTGCATGCCTAACTGTCTGTAACCTTGTTGTTGTTGCTCCTTTCTCCTTCACACACTGTGCGAGGTTCCAGAATAATTGCTTCTTTCGATTATTATTGTAATTATGTTGTTTTTGCTTTAGTTTGAAATTACCAGTTTGTGTTCGCCGACACCATTAGCGGTCTTCATAGTGAAATGACCAGTTTGTGTTCGCCGACACCATTAGCGGTCTTCATAGTGAAATGACCAGTTTGTGTTCGCCGACACCATTAGCTGTCTTCATAGTGAAATGACCAGTTTGTGTTCGCCGACACCATTAGCGGTCTTCATAGTGAAATGACCAGTTTGTGTTCGCTGACACCATTAGCTGTCTTCATAGTGAAAGGACCAGTTTGTGTTCGCTGACACCATTAGCGGTCTTCATAGTGAAATGACCAGTTTGTGTTCGCCGACACCATTAGCGGTCTTCATAGTGAAATGACCAGTTTGTGTTCGCCGACACCATTAGCTGTCTTCATAGTGAAAGGACCAGTTTGTGTTCGCTGACACCATTAGCGGTCTTCATAGTGAAATGACCAGTTTGTGTTCGCCGACACCATTAGCGGTCTTCATAGTGAAATGACCAGTTTGTGTTCGCCGACACCATTAGCTGTCTTCATATTGAAATGACCAGTTTGTGTTCGCCGACACCATTAGCTGTCTTCATAGTGAAATGACCAGTTTGTGTTCGCCGACACCATTAGCAGTCTTCATAGTGAAATAAATGACCTGTCTACAAGGGGTGGGACGATATGGATACCTCACGGTACGATATTTATGGCGATATATAGGCCCTCGATAATGATAATATCACGCTACTCGATATCGTGTGCGTGCGTGCAAAAGAAACATTGCATACGTATATCATCTCTTCATAATGCAAATAGTATCCCAAGCGCCACACTTTACTACTTATTTCGATGGAAATAAGCAAATTAGCACAAAAACCCAACCCCCATTGAGGGCTTAGAACTACCCAATAATGCACTTTGGCTAAAAAAGAAACACCTGGACCTCTTTGGTGGGGACGTAACAGCAAATATAGGTAAGAAAGCCTTCTTGCATGGCATTCTCCTTTAATTCATTTAGACCCGATACCATATTCTATAAATGTCTTCTAAATCATGACAGTTTGCTGAAAAAAAGTGATTCTCAGTGATTCTCAAGGAGCCCCACAATTATATGAAATACACCCCATCTAAAAATATGTTGTTCCAGTTTATTCCACAAGCTCGTAGCGCCGCACCAGATCTGCTATTTTTTCAACAGCTAAAGTTTAAAATGATCGTTAAACGCTGATGTGACACCAACGCGTCCTCAGATCTAAAATTGGCTTAAAGGTATATTCAGTGATTTCACTTAATTCAAATATCACTTATTTTTTTGTTTTGTTGTGATAATCCTCCCTACTATAGAGTGTGCTGGCCATATAATGAGTTCCTTCCCTGTCCCCAGTTAACCCCTGGGGGTCAAAAAACCTTAGGTTTTGTTTTTGACTCTCTATCCTGATTGGACGAAAGGCTGGGTCCCACAGCCAAAAACGAAACCTAAGGTTTTTTGAGTGAAATCACTGAATATACCTTTAATTGGTTCGTCTCTGTAACTTTAATGCTCGACAACATGCGAACCCGAGGCTCACGCACACAAAGCGCTGAGTCATCAGGACATCATAACAGCACTGCCACAGTTGGCCTCATTTCGCCCAGACTCCCGTCTGAGTTTATTGTGAGTATACACAACAACACACACAAGGTCACGAGGAGGCAGTAGCTGGAATAGGTGTCTAGCTTGACTAGAACCGGTGCCCGGCTGTAGAGCACAGAGTCGGTAACGATGGCATTTGGAGATCCATGCCCCACCCGGCACCCGTTGTACCCGTGTCAGAGTACCTGTTCCGTGCACCCATCTGTCATGTGTCCCTTTTATGCCCATAGAGCAGGGGTAGGCAACCTGCGGCTCTAGAGCCACATGTGGCTCTTATAGGCCCTCTCCCGTGGCTCCCAGTTGCTACGGTAAAGAAGTATGAAAAGGAATAAGAGGTTTTCCTTTTCTTTTCTTTTTTTACATTTAATCATAATTTATTATTGAATTTGTAGTAGGCACAAAGTTATTCTTTCATTTTGATATTGCAAAACAATGTTGCCTATACACCATGCAGATAAAAATAAGAATCAAATTTAATGAAGGAAAATAGAAGAATGAATTCATGATAAGACATCTCTGTTTGTTTTCACCACCAATGCTGCTGGCTTACTGGTACAGTATACTTTATATGCTTTGAGAAATCAGCAAACAATAAAATTTAATATTGAAAGACCAGAAAAATCACGAATAATTAAAGTTTGCTTTATCAAAGCAAACTTATTTTGCGGCTCCAGATAGAATTGTAATACGTTTTTGGGCCAAAAATGGCTCTTCTGATAAAGGTTGCCTACCCCTGCCATAGAGTATATGGAGATTTCAGTATAATGTCTCTCGGTTTCCCTTTATTCCTATATATGGAGTTCTGTGTCAGGCATGCCCAAATATGGAGGGTTGCGATGTCAGAACAGGCAAGCTCCATATACTGTATTATGGAGCCTGCATGGGACCTCCTGTCCAGAGCCCGGGCAGAGGCCTTTTGTGGTGGTTCTGGACAACCGTTCGTCCGACCGACCCGACACCGGGCACCTCACTCCCTGTCGTGTGGAATGTGGATGTGGAACGCATATGTGTCAAGTTTGTAGTCTGTGAGTAACGTATGCGTGCGTGCGTGTTTATAGATAGATGGTAGTGACTCAATCTGTGCATGGGTGGGTTGTTGAGTGTAGGTTGGTAGTGATAATCACGGATTATGACAGTTGGAAATATGAAGGAGGAAATAAAGACAACAGAAACATGGCAGCAGATCAGATACAGTATACATGCTAATGATAGCATACCTGACAGTGACACACACACACACACACACACACACACACACACACACACACACACACACACTCGCGCACACGCACACCTGCTGCCTGTTCTCTGCGTGACTAACACACAGGGAGGGCTCAGACACGGTGTCACAATGAACACCGAAATAAATAATAGCAGCACATCGCAGCTGATATAGAAGCAGGCAGCGTTCTGTTACTTATATATATAATAATGATTCAGGAGTATGCGTCTGACATCAAAGAGACTCGCTGCAGCATGGAGAGAGAGATAGAGATAGAGAGAGAGAGAGAGAGAGAGAGAGAGAGAGAGAGAGAGAGACAGAGAGAGACAGAGACAGAGACAGAGACAGAGACAGAGACAGAGACAGAGACAGAGACAGAGACAGAGACAGACAGAGACAGAGACAGAGACAGAGAGAGACAGAGACAGAGACAGAGACACAGACAGACAGACAGAGAGAGAGAGAGAGAGAGAGAGAGAGAGAGAGAGAGATAGAGAGAGAGAGAGAGAGAGAGAGAGAGAGAGAGAGCTGCGGCTGAACTGGTGCTGAAACGGTTATTATTCTCCCACTCTGCCTCTTCATGTGTCTCTGGTCGGTGTCTGAAGGCACGTCGTGCACCGCAGTGCGGGCGCGGCGCCGTGCGGACGCTATCAGGACTCAGCCGCCGCTCGCTGTTATTATAGTTGTAAAGGAATGGCGGGGGAACAGAGCAAAGCCACGAGAATATATCTGGACATTCTGTAAGCATGCAGCGACGCACGCAGCGGTAGGGAGGGGAGGGGAGGGAGGGGAGAGGATCAGAGGATGGACTATTCTCAGAGAACAACTATCGTCGCTAGAGCTGATACAGTATAACGCGTTTAGACCCCGGGACCAGACTCTACTAAATGTCTTCTAAATCATGACAGTCAGTGGTGCTCAAACTATACTTATATATATATATATGTATATATATGTTGTTTTGGGGATCAACATCGGCCACCGCTGCGTGTGCAAGAATATATATATTCAAAAGATTTGCTCCACATTTTCGAGATGGTCAAAAATAGCAGATATACAGGCTTGTAGATCTGCTATTTTTCAATAGCTAAAGTTTTAAAATGATGGTTAAAAGTGGTTAAACGATATAAGGTGCATGACACAGATGTGTTCCCGTCCTAGATGGGATAATGTTGTGTGTCTACAAACAATGTTTTTGCATAGTAGACGGCCACAGATGTTTAGATATTCCTACAACAGCAGCACACACAGAACACGACACTGGTTTGAATGTGTGTGCGTGTGCACTCTACGAATGATAAATCCAGCGTGCAATGGCGCTTGTTATCGTTTTCCACTTGGTAATACATGCTAACAAAGGAACACTTTTTTTGAGTGGTGAAACCACTCCAAGGAACAGCAATGTCAGTGTTAACCTATGTGACTATGTGTGTGGCTATGTGACTATGAGTACCAGTAGGGGCAAAAGTGGTGCTGTTGTGCCAGAAACCGAGAGAGAGATAGTGTTGCACTGTTGCCTAGTGCTAATTACAGAGAGAGAGAGAGAGAGAGAGAGAGAGAGAGAGAGAGAGAGAGAGAGAGAGAGAGAGAGAGAGAGGGGGGGGGGGGGGGGGGGAGAGGGGAGTTGCACCACTCAGTTCACACAGGTGTGATATTTTATTTATAATCTTAATCTTGTTCAAAATCTGCCTAACGATGATGTCACTGGTGGACAGGTTTCTGAACTGCCCACAGCCCTCCTATATGAGACAGACCGAGTAGGAAAAGAATGGTGGTATTTATTTTATCATGAACATTAGTGAGGACCAATTATATGAAGATAAGTTGAAAAGTGGTGAAGTGGTCGATCCTTAATAAAGTGCATATATATATTTTACTGATATCTTAATAATGATGATATGCTTGTTTTGTTTAAAAAAAAAGGGGAAATAAAGATATCAAGTTGTGGAGGTGAACCCTGCAGGCCACATGATATCCTGCAGTGCATGTGCTGTGCTCTGCATGGCAAACAGCTGCTATAGGAGAGAGAGCCTGGGAGCGTTCGTTAAAACGTGGCCTTGTGGTCGTCCCAGCAGGAAGGTGAAGGGAGGGAGGGGGGGAGGAGGAAGCCCCTGGACCCGGGAGCCCCCCCCCCCCCCCCCCCCCCCCCACCAGGAGTCCAGGACCCCCGGATGACCGAACGGCCTCATTTCCATGGCTCTAACAGGGTCATGTCTCCTCCTTGGGTTATCATCTTAATTATGCATGCAATGCATGCCCCATCTGCTACAGTGTGTTCACATGCAGGTAGAGTATAGTGGGCATGATGGATATAAAGTAATGATGGAGACCAAAAGGTTAGTCAAATAACAGCTTAAGGAATCATGTGAATTGAAAATGGTGCATTAATTTATGTAGCACTTCTATCTGTCTGTATATACATCTGTCTGTACGTGTGTGTGTGTGCGACTGTAATGCACGTATTCGACACACGCGTTCCACACCACCACAGGGGGTCCAGTGCCCGGTGGCGAGTCGGCCGGTCCCACGTTCGTCCAGAATAGCTGGTCTGCGAGCTGTATATTATTTTTTTTATCGATTTACATGAGCGTGTAGATCGATTAAGAAGATATATATACAAAATAATATTTGAGAAATATTTTGAAAATGTTCGCTAATATAGGGTCACTTGTTTGACAACACACATTTTCATATTTAATGTTAAACTGTGGAATTATGGAAGATAAATATATGAAACAAACCGGACTAGTATTTCCCCGAAAAAGTTAATTTAAACTTGATCTGACCAGAAGCAAGGGATAAAAACATAATAATTATCCCGGCCACACAGTGACAGAGGGGATGGATATGAAAACCAGAGGCATGGATTTCAGCCGCACATCGGGCACAGCAAATCGAAGCCTGCCGATAACCAAGCGCACATTCCCAGTAATCCTTTATCAATCATAGTAATCTGTGCCTCCGCTGTGACAATACCAAAATGGTTTACGGGGTGGGGAGGGGGAAGAAACAAGGGCTGTCGCTGTAAAGATAGAGGGTATATCGGTGACAGACATCATAATAATAGCATAATAGACTGATTAGCCTCTGAGATGCTGTACCTAAGATACCCGATGACTTGAAACGAAAGTTTAAAAGCGTATACTTTCCGTTCGTTTTGTGCCAAAACAGAAAGACAGAGGCTATAGACAGAGTCAGGGTGGTTGCAGCAGTGATGATTTCGACATTTCGTCGACAAATCCTATGACAAAAAATGTTCGTCGACTACCTTTTTTCACTGACGAAAAACTAAATGGAAACTAAATGAAAACTAAGCTACGATGACTAAAACTAAGACTAGATTATATTGACAATTTCATCAACAAACAAGAACAAAACTAAAATGATAGGAAGGGACTAGTGGACAACAGGTAAGTAATTTTACACTTGATTACATGCTGAAAATAGCATTATAACACTAAAACATTCCAGCCAGCTGACTAAATCTAAATGAAAACTATTGAAGAGACTATGACTAAAACTAAAATAAAAATGTTCCTCCTCTTACAATAGCTGCTGCTGCCTAGCCAATTTAGGAGGGGAACTTTTATGTGTCACCTTATAGCGTTTAACAACTTTTTTATAGCTGTCTAAACATAATTGAAAAACAGCAGATCTACAATCTCGTAGCGTGGCGCCGAGTGTCGCGCTACAGAGCTTGTAGATCTGCCATTTATTATCTTTAAAATGTGGTGCAAATCTTTGAATGTATATCACAGCAACGCTTTTTTTACTCATATCTTTGCTTCTGGGGGGGGGGGGGGGGGGGGGGGGGGGGGGGGGGGGGTCGGCGGCCCGATTAGATACATTGTTTGGGCTCCCTAACAGTTTTTCAGAAAACTGTTAGAATTTAGAAGACGTTTTGTGGAATCCTTCTGGTCTCAGGTCTAAATGGCCTAGTAGTTGCTGCCAATTGGGACAGCCAGAGACTGCCAGCATTCTGCTGATTATTCAGCTCTCAAACTATAGTTGGTCTTGGAAAGTGAAACAATAGCATTTTCTTTCTTCTTATCTCCAGCTCTCATCAATAAAGCAATTTGCATGATATATGTGCCCTAGCAAGTGGTGCATAATTAATGATGGCGCTATACGTCTGTGTGGTGAACAGCAGCACTGGGCATAGTGGAGAGAGCCCAGGAAATGAGGTGGAGGTGAATGGGAGCGGACGCTGCGTGTGGCATGGTTGGTTGCGTGCGTGCATGCATGGTTGCATGCGTGCGTGCGTGCGTGCGCAGGACAGAGAGAGATAGACAATAGGGCTACATTTTCATCCATGCTAAATGTAGATTTGGGTAATAAATAGAACAGCTATCCAGGTTGACGACGGCTGTTCGTATAAAAGGGCGTTATACACACCACAGACCAGTACCACCGTAATGCTTCTATTATTTCCACCATAGCACACATGATGACAGCAATGTT
The DNA here is from genome assembly GCF_964188405.1 of Protomyctophum parallelum. Lineage (NCBI taxonomy): Eukaryota > Metazoa > Chordata > Actinopteri > Myctophiformes > Myctophidae > Protomyctophum > Protomyctophum parallelum. Next base: position 46,161,733 of record NC_139702.1, read on the forward strand.
GCTGCCTAGCCTGGCTTTGCTGTGAATACAGTCCTGGTGCCTAGCTGCCATCCCACGGGAGGGAGACGCCTGCTGCAACTTTATTATGAAGAGAAATACTAAAAAAAAGTCCCTCTACAATTATCTTGCTGTTTCACAATGGAGGCCACTACAGTTCCACACTCACTCCAGAGGGCCACTACAGTTCCACACTCACTCCAGAGGGCCACTATAGTTCCACACTCACTCCAGAGGGCCACTATAGTTCCACAATCACTCCAGAGGGCCACTATAGTTCCACACTCACTCCAGAGGGCCACTATAGTTCCACACTCACTCCAGAGGGCCACTACAGTTCCACACTCACTCCAGAGGGCCACTATAGTTCCACAATCACTCCAGAGGGCCACTATAGTTCCACACTCACTCCAGAGGGCCACTATAGTTCCACACTCACTCCAGAGGGCCACTATAGTTCCACACTCACTCCAGAGGGCCACTATAGTTCCACTCTCACTCCAGAGGGCCACTATAGTTCCACAATCACTCCAGAGGGCCACTATAGTTCCACACTCACTCCAGAGGGCCACTATAGTTCCACTCTCACTCCAGAGGGCCACTATAGTTCCACTCTCACTCCAGAGGACCACTATAGTTCCACAACCACTCCAGAGGGCCACTATAGTTCCACACTAACTCCAGAGGCCCACTATAGTTCCACACTCACTCCAGAGGGCCACTATAGTTCCACACTAACTCCAGAGGGCCACTATAGTTCCACACTCATTCCAGAGGGCCACTATAGTTCCACACTCACTCCAGAGGGCCACTATAGTTCCACAATCACTCTAGAGGGCCACTATAATTCCACAATCACTCCAGAGGGCCACTATAGTTCCACACTCACTCCAGAGGGCCACTATAGTTCCACACTCACTCCAAAGGGCCACTATAGTTCCACAACCACTCCAGAGGGCCACATTGCATTACTGTTGTAGCAAAAAATAGCCGATCTTGTGTCCCCCGGGCCACCAGTTGCCCATGTATGGCCTGGCCTATACCACTGTGAATAAACAGATATGGAGCACCATCTAAATGCAGCCTTGCAGGCCATCTTTTATACATTGCATGCAACAATGCTTATTCATTTGATTATCCCCTTTGTGATGAATCACTGGTCAATTACTAAGGAAAGATGCTTTTGTATGTTTGTGTTTTTGTTAAATAATCGCATTACCATGAAGGCCATTCAATATATGGATGGCATTGTGTTTTTTCTTTTCCCCCCAGACTGGTACACTGATGTCGTCAACACACAGTAAGCACGCAAGAGTTACATTATTGTTAAACATCTGCATTACTTAACTTATAAGAAGTCTCCACAATTAGATCATGTGGAATAATTGTTATTTTGATCAACGTTTGCCCGTTATCTCCCAACATCTTATCAATAAACGATACAAAAAAAGAAAACATCCAAGTTTTGGGTCTGAGAGGCTAAATGTCATCAAATGGTGGTCCGTGGCTCAAATAATGCAGAATAAATAATGGGCCTTAAGTCAAAAGGGTTGAAAACCACTGGACCATTTGGCTCTATTTGGTTGCAGGATAAACAAACCAGTGGAGTGCCAGATGTCATTGTTTGGCTCCCAGCTAACGCTGCTGTCACTTTATCACCTGCGATGCGACTGACTGCAAAATTTACTTATCTTTTCGAATGCTCCCCAAAACAACCGCTGAGCTTGACATTTTCTCTGACGGAACTGTAAATGTTGACTTTTCTTTGACCGATGTCTTCAAACAGATTATTTCCCAAAGATATAGTTTCATGAATACACCATGAAATGGCAATACTTTCATATCAAGCTTGACGTTGTGCGAACACACACACACACACACACACACACACACACACACACACACACACACACACACACACACACACACACACACACACACACACACACACACACACACACACACACACACACACACACACACACACACACACACACACACACACACACACATACATTATGGTGTGTGTGTGTAATTGGGTTTCATCAATATTTCATAAATATTTTCATAAACGCTCTATGCTCCTCATGAAATGCCAAAACCCTGCACAGAACTTTGTTTTGAGATTTGATATTCTCTGTTATTCAGACATAAATAGGACTAGCCATGCATGACAAGAAGACAATAGCACAGTCACGGTAAAGTGCATTGAGAGTACTAGGAGTAGATGCGTGCGTGCGTGCATATATTTAGTCCACTAAAACTATAGTCTAACACTAAAACATTCCAGTTGACTAAAACATGACTAAAACTAAATTAAGTTTTATTCCAACCTAAATTAGAGATGTGCTGCCAAAAACACTGGTAGGCCTACATAATTATACTGTAAGCATGTACAGTAACATATACAGTATTTAAACTGAGGCTGCTGAGCCAAAACACCAAAGGAAATGTGTCGCAGGGATCCCTTTGGTCCAGTTGGTAAGCTGTATGAAGTAATTAATTCATATACGGTACATTACATTAATCAATTAATTCTGCTCTGCTAAAATCCCAACATGAAAGTATAGTGGACAGTGGTGTTGTCTGACTGTACATAAAGGGCAATGGACCACTTCTCAGGACGGTTGGGAGGGCTGTTACTCTCAGTGGGGATTCTGCTTCATCTGACAACAGAACAGAACTCTCCTTTGGCAGAACCAGAGAGGGCCTCTCGGTCGGTGTTTGATGTGGCCTCGCTCTGAAGCCACTGACAGCATGAGCCAGACGCATTTCAACAGCCTATACAGAGTGAACCCAGTGAAATGATGATTAAAATGCACAATGTAACAACAAGTATAACGCATATCTAAAACAAACACTCGTATATCATCATAGCACCCGCACATCATGCAGTATGTATACACCACAGAATCACAGCCTTCTAAAAGCCCAAACCACTGACCCACCAATGGGTCACCATGCAACTCCTTGCAACCGTTGCAAGAAACCAATACATTTAACTAATTGAATCACTTGCGTTGACTAGCGATACAAATATCACTTTGTGGCAATATTTGCATACTGGGCCCTGGTTGGTTATAGCCTGGTTCCAGACAATTTACAATTTAGGCATTTAGCAGACGCTCTTAATCCAGAGCGACTTACATTAACCGTTTCAGTTCATACGACGTATGAGACCGTCATAAGGATCCCGAAATATTAGTACCATCGACGTGTGAGGACGTCCTAGCGACGTCCTAGAGACGCGGGGCGAGATAAGAATATTCAGAATTATTCCTATTTTTTTTTTGGCTTTTCGCTTTTCGCTTTCCGTAGGCTAACGCTATGTGCAACTATTAGCTTGTCATTGACTCCCATGTTAGCGCGGCGGAAAGAATGACTCGTATCTCCTAATCCAAGGCGCTCTCCGTGGTGATGAATGGATCGATATGCTGGCGCTTCATTTCTGCTCCTCATCCGTCTCTCCCGCAAAATATGAACGCTTTTTGGAGCGTAAAAAAATAAATTAAGCAAGAACAAAAAGCATGGGAATACATCCCATTCCCATGCTTTTTGTTCTTGCTTAATGTAAGTCGCTCCAGACGAATCTGAGTTGGCTCGTCACCACTTCGGCCGTGAAGTCCTGTGAAGGCTTTCTGTGATGGCATTCCAATTATTACAGGGCTTATTATCTTTAGCAACCTGGAACCTGGTAAATGGTGCATTTATATAGTGCCTTTATCTAAGACATTCACCCATTCACAAACGCATTCATACACAGATGGCGGCGGAAGCCATGCAAGGTACCAACCAGCACATCGGGAGCAATTTGGGGTTCAGTGTCTTGCCCAAGGACACTTCGACATGTAGACAGGAGGAGCCGGGATTCGAACCGCCGACCCATGGATCATTGGACGACCTGCTCTACCTCCTGAGCCACAACCTGCACTGAGGTTTCACATCACAATCCAATTTAACCCTAGAACACTAAACATATGTTTTGTTACACCATCACTAAACACGGGTATATTTTACCCAATGTAAAATGTCCCATAACAAATATTTCTCATGAACATATATTGCAGTACAGCAATACATGATAACTTGAGGTACTAGAGGGGCAAAAAAGGTGCATATTATTTAAAAATCACACCCGTGTGAAGTGAGGGGCGCTAACTCATGTTGAATAGGTGATGCAATGGTGATGTAAAACAAACACAAACATTAAACGCCATTAACAATAAAGAGAAAATATGACATAAATGACACATCATGACGTACATTTGCCCTTCATTTTCAATGCGTTTACAAAACAAACATTGAAGTAAAGACAAACATTAAACCGGTGTATACGAAGGGGCCCTCAAAAATATTCCTAAAACATAATAATGGAGCTGGAAACTTCTCCTTTGGTCCACCCATTCCTGGGACATGTGAGAATGGCATTTTTAAACCAGAAGAAAACCAGCACTCACGGCAATGTCCTTTTAAGGCACTTAAAAAGGACTTCTTTTTCCAAGGTAGGTATAGTTAGGTATGGCATGCTGCAAACAAGCAGCACACAACAAACGCGTTTCGGCAGATGCCTTCGTCAGTGTTGTATACTGCAAACAACAACTGGTGTCACATTTATAATGTCCATGGTTGTGACACCATCCCCTGTCCGTGTCGAAAAAACATCCAACCAATACAAGTGCAGTCACATAACATATACATGATCAAACAAAGTTATATAAAGCTCATACATGACTTTTAAGAGTCAATAACGCACAACATGCCTGATGCCAGTAACCTATTTAACCATAACAAAACAAACCTCCCTTCTATGTTGTCACTGAGCATCATGAAGGTACTGAAAGACCCACCCACCTCAGACATAAGCAACATTATGATGTCACTGAGCATCATGAAGGTACTAAAGACCCACCCACCTCAGACATCAGCAACATTATGATGTCACTGAGCATCATGAAGGTACTGAAAGACCCACCCACCTCAGACATCAGCAACATTATGATGTCACTGAGCATCATGAAGGTACTAAAGACCCACCCACCTCAGACATCAGCAACATTATGATGTCACTGAGCATCATGAAGGTACTAAAGACCCACCCACCTCAGACATCAGCAACATTATGATGTCACTGAGCATCATGAAGGTACTAAAGACCCACCCACCTCAGACATCAGCAACATTATGATGTCACTGAGCATCATGAAGGTACTGAAAGACCCGCCCACCTCAGACATCAGCAACGTTATGATGTCACTGAGCATCATGAAGGTACTGAAAGACCCGCCCACCTCAGACATCAGCAACGTTATGATGTCACTGAGCATCATGAAGGTACTAAAGACCCACCCACCTCAGACATCAGCAACATTATGATGTCACTGAGCATCATGAAGGTACTGAAAGACCCACCCACCTCAGACATCAGCATTATGATGTCACTGAGCATCATGAAGGTACTGAAAGACCCACCCACCTCAGACATCAGCATTATGATGTCACTGAGCATCATGAAGGTACTGAAAGACCCACCCACCTCAGACATCAGCATTATGATGTCACTGAGCATCATGAAGGTACTAAAGACCCACCCACCTCAGACATCAGCATTATGATGTCACTGAGCATCATGAAGGTACTAAAGACCCACCCACCTCAGACATCAGCAACGTTATGATGTCACTGAGCATCATGAAGGTACTAAAGACCCACCCACCTCAGACATCAGCAACGTTATGATGTCACTGAGCATCATGAAGGTACTAAAGACCCATCCACCTCAGACATCAGCAACGTTATGATGTCACTGAGCATCATGAAGGTACTAAAGACCCACCCACCTCAGACATCAGCAACATTATGATGTCACTGAGCATCATGAAGGTACTAAAGACCCATCCACCTCAGACATCAGCAACATTATGAAAATTACAAATATATATAATAGTTGTCCGGGTGAAAATCGTTTAGTGTTCCAGGAATAATTTAGTAACCCTGATCTTTTTTTTTGCTGTTAGCTTGTACTGTACACGGCCTGTGCATGCATGCAATCCAAACAATCGCCTTTTTTATAGCCTATAATTAAATGCGTGATGCAGCATGGCAGGATAATCCTATTTAGAATTTAACTACACTATGAATATAATGGAATATCAATAAGATGTACGTAAGAGCGTAAAGTGGCCTAGCTAAGCCACATTGTAACACGGTTCAAATGATAGAACTCCCCAAACGGATCCTCTGCAGTCTAAAGCACAATATTAATCCACCGCTATGCAAAAGGTCTGTGAGGTAACTGTATATGAAAGAAAACGGCAATAATACACCAGAGGCCATGATATATCATATGATATCATGGCTAAAGGGCGATTAACAGCCCCCATAGCTGTGATTATAACCAGGATATACTGTGCCCACAGCCTCTCTCGTCTATTACCGCAGTAAGTGCACCCTGGACGGAGGCTCATGGACAACACCATTGTTTCTACCGCACCGCGAACGGACTCCATCTCTCTAAACCAATATAAGCAATCAACCAACTTAACTCTCGACACGCCGGCCAATCAGTGCAGATAATGCTGCACTGATTTCTCTGGTAACCACTCACACCTTCCCTACTTAGTTGGCTGACGTGGATTCCCAAGGGCTCTATACAGTGGTGGAAAGTAACTAAGCACTTTTACTTAAGTACTGTACTTAAGTACAATTTTGAGGTATTTGTACTTTACTTGAGTATTTCCAATTTCCAGTACTTTTACTTCTACTCCACTACATCTCAGAGCCAAAATGTGTACTTATACTTCACAATTATTTGAACATTTTAGTTACTAGTTACTTTGGAGATTTTAATTTTGATTAGAAAGCATACAACCACTTCAACGCTATACATTTTGGCCATTTGAAAATAGCCGATCTACAAGCTCACAATGCGTCACCTTGCGACGCATTGTGAGCTTGTAGATCTGCTATTTTGTAAACATTTTGAACTTGTGAAATGGGACATTCTGCAATACGAGTACTTTTACTTTTATTACTTTAAGTACATTTTGATGCAGATACTTTTGTATTTTTACTGAAGTACATTTTCAATTCCGTACTTTTACTTGTAACAAAGTACTTCTAAATAGCATAGCAATAGTATTGGTACTTTTACTTAAGTAAAACAATTGAGTATTTTTTACCACCACTGCTGTAGTGTACTGTATATAGGTCCCCTCCTGGTATGTTGCTCAAAATGTCTTTGCCGATAATAGACAATCTACAAGCTTACAAATAGTCACAACGTGACATGTTGAGCGCTTTTAGATCTACACATTTTGCCAAATGTAATCCGCAGAAAGATCAAAGCATGTGAATCAACTACAGATTAGTCGCAAGCTAAAAAATGTCAGTATGTATGTTTGAAACGTCTACAAATTATTTTTTTAACTACACGACTAGTCTAAAGTAAACATTAAGGAAACACAGTAAAAAGCCACATTTCCATCTATATGGCCAAAACCTCAAAGAACAAAAAACATTGTGATTAATGATGAAGTTACAAAATGAGGCTTCGTTCACAACAACTTCGAAGAGAACATAATTATAATGAACAGATTATCACAGGTGAATTAAATAAATGGTTAATATACTCAGCTGACATCATCAGGGCCACATCACTTTCTCTTGGAACAAACAATACTATTCCTACAATCTGGTTCAAAACAATATACAAATAACTAATTATACTTTTATATGACCATGACGGGCCGCAAATATGTAAAGCAGGGGCCGCGGGTTGAGTGGCACTGATGTAGTGGATATACAGTATATATATATATATATATATATATATATATCGTACTTTCCGAGGCAGCAGTGTTGATTTCGTAGACTAAAACAATGACGAACAATGTCCGTTGACTACCTTTTTTTTTTCACTGACAAAAACTAAATGAAAACTAAGCTATGATGACTAAAACTAAGACTATAAATATACTGACAATTTCATCAACAAATAAAAACTTGACTAAAATGTTATGAAGGGACTAGTGGACAAGATATCCAGTATAAGTAATTCTACACTTGGTTGCATGCTGAAAACAGCAGATCTACAAGCTCACGTGTCTCGCTTTGAGCTTAGATCGGCTATTTTCAGCAAGTGTAAAAACAGTCATTACGACGGCATCAAGGCCCACCAAAATACATTTTAGTCGACTGAAATCTTATGATATTTAGTCGACTTAAACTAGACTAACAATAAAACATTCCAGGTGACTAAAATGTGACTGAAACTAAACTAAACTAAATTATTGAAGAGACTATGACTAAAACTAAAATCAAAATGCTCAAAAACAACACTACGAGGCAGACTGCATCAGACACAAACATGCTGCTAGGAGTCGACAAGCACCATGGTCCCTCTGCTACGTGGCGTGCAGGGACGTGCATCTCATCTCTGTGTCTTAATACTGAAGTCCCGCTCAATATTGGTCCGATCAGACAGAATGGAGAGCAGAGAGAGGATATTTCTGAGCGGCATCTCAGGGACCCAAGAGGCTCACAGAACAGACAAGAAGCGCTCACATGCATGGGTCAATCCTCCGTTGGACTGCATGTCTAAACCATGAAGTTGTTTCCAACCCTTTTATATCAAGGTCCATATACTTGTTCTGCATTTCAGCCACGGATGAACCACCATTTGATGACATTTAGCCTCTCAGACCCAAAACCTAGAATACTGTGTCCACAATTTCATACTGTATTGATGTTGGTAACTTATTGGTACAAGGAGAATAGATAACAGGCACACGCCACACGATCAAAATAACAGTTCTTCTACATTCTCAAATTGTGTGTAGACTTCTTCTAAACAATAATATAACTCTTGAGAGCATAAAGCGTTTTACGCTCTCAAGCGTTACAGATCTATAAGGGTCCATTTGGTTACAAACGCTCCATCATTTAGCTGGGGGACCACCTGGAACCCCCTCAAGGACCACTGGTTGAGAAGCACTGGTCTAAACACAGAGAGCCCGGTCGTCTGTGAGGCATACAGTACATTTCATTGCTTAGGACTAGGTCTACAGTTGATTTAGTCGACTAAAATGTATTTTGGCAGGCTTGATGCCGTCATAATGGTTTATTTTACACTTGCTGAAAATAGCCGATCTGCCAAGTGTAAAATGAGTCAAATTACTTATACTGGATCGATATATTTAGTCTCAGCTTTAGTCACCGTGGCTTAGTTTTTGTCAGTGAAAAAAAGGTAGTTGACAAACATCTTTCGTCGCAGTTTTTAGTCGACAAAAACAACACTGGGGATCAAGTTGTTTGCCATCTGCTGCAGATTGGTCTTGATGCAGAATGCATGCCCCCCCCCCATACCAATGACAGGCAGCAGTCCATGGGGTAATTTTCTGCGCTGACCCCCAACCCGGCTCCCCCTCCTCCCAGCTCCCCATTATACATTATCCCTGAAACGGCCAATTAGTCATCATCATCTGTCTTGTTTGGTTGGATGTCCTCTGTGCCTCAACAGAGGGATTTGAATAATGGATCTATAATCATAGATGCTGTTAATTATGTGTGTGGCGTGACCCCTCTGTCAACTGGCTGTGGTGACACGGCAGAGAGAGAGAGACAGACGGCCTATTACATGAGAATGTCATACATGCATGGGCGATTATATGGGGATGCAGAACTCATTAAAAAAACAACTCATAAGGGTTAAAATGGGTTTGATTTGCAATGCTGTCCAACTGTTCAGCACACACACACACACACACACACACACACACACACACACACACACACACACACACACACACACACACACACACACACACACACACACACACACACATCTACATCATTGGATCATATTACACTAGTCCTCCGTGACCTTCACTGGCTCGCGGTCAAACAATAAGAATCCATTTCAAAACACTCCTAAACACCTACAAAGCACTCACCAACCTGGCTCCTCCTCAAACGCCATGTCCCCTCCCGCTTCTCTCCAGTCTGCTGGTGATGCCAACCCCCTTGACGTCCCCAAAAAGACCAAATTAATATCGCATATACATGGGGCGACAGAGCTTTTGCCTTTGCTGCCCCAACCCTGTGGAATGCACTCCCTAAAGAGCTCAGAGATGCCTCCACCCCCCCCCCCCCCCACACCCTCCTCAAAACCCACCTCTTCAATATTGCTTTCCCTAGCTAACTCTTTTCACTGTTTTAATGTTTTTATTCCTTAGCTTTTAGTCTAGCTCTTTTTATTTTTATTGTTTTATTACTTCCTCTTGCCCCCCATGTAAAACAGAAAAGTGCTATGTGAGTTTGAGATCATTTTATTATTAGTAGTAGTATTGGGGACATTGGGGAAGGCGATTATAAAACGACCGGTACTGAACATCGACCAGGACGAGCACATCACCAACAGGCGTCTGTACGAGGCATTACCAAGTCTATCAGAGAAGATAGCAGTAAGGAGGATGACACTAGCTGGCCACTGTACGAGGCATTACCAAGTATATCATAGAAGATAGCAGTAAAGAGGATGAGTCTAGCCGGCCACTGTACGAGGCATTACCAATTCTATCAGAGAAGATAGCAGTAAGGAGGATGAGACTAGCTGGCCACTGTACGAGACATTACCAAGTGTATCAGAGAAGATAGCAGTAAGGAGGATGAGACTAGCTGGCCACTGTACGGGACATTACCAAGTGTATCAGAGAAGATAGCAGTAAGGAGGATGAGACTAGCTAAGTACTAATTTAACTTCTCTTTCACAAAGTGTCTCCAGGCCAAATAAGTTTTTGACTTATTTTTAAAAGGGGCTTAAATTGATATTATATTCATGAATTAAGACCAATCTTATCTCTCTGTCTTAAAAAATAGAACACATCAAACTGCCTCCCCCTGGCCAGCCGGGGCGCCTGATGGAGGGGAAAGGAACTGGTTGGAATAACGTGTTCCTTCCACGCGCTACGTCCAACCAGGGAAACTCCCCCCTGTCAGGTGTAAAGGAGCAACTTGGACACTCAGGCATGAAGGAAGCATGAGTTCAAGTCCGTTGCTCTCCCCTTGTCCCCCATATATGCAGGGGACTAGGTTGGTGGAGGGTGTGTAGAGCCCGGATCACATTAGACGATTGACACAGGGGTGAAAAATGGGTTACAAAATCGTGGGATAAAAAATACTGTACTGTACTGTACTGTACTACCATATAGCAGGTGATGAGTTAGCTGCCACCAACACCATAAAGCTTGTACTGTGGGAACCAACACTTGGTTCTATGAAGACGTGCCGTATAATCATGTTTTGATTTCACCATAAGAACCATGACTGACCTTGACGATCATTTTAATTTGATACACGCATAGATAGCGGGGAGTTAAGAATAATAACAAGGAGGCGGAGGATACATGTGGTATATCACAGCAGGGTTATTTGTCAAGTTGCTGCAAAGCGTGAGACTTGACAGCTCTGCCCAGTTACCTGAAACTTCAAACCAATAGACTGTAAATAAAGTGTGAGGAGAGGTTAAGCTAGGCCAAGCAGAAGACAAGACAATTCTATTTTCCCTAATGAATGAAATACATTACAAAGACATGGGAAATAATACAGAGTTCCATTGGCAGGCGTAATATAAAAGGAATATAATTATATTTAACATATTTCGTAGTGCATATTGCTATTAGACCCGGCAAGATAATGTGTGGTTTTGCTCATGAATATATTACACACCGCAATCAGGCAATATGAATTATGTACATCATAGTGGCTCGGGATGTAGAGTGCATTGTTGATTTTGGCAGCAAAATTTGTTTGTTCATACATACTTCTTTGGAATAAAATTTCACTTAGTTTTAGTCATGATGAAATGTTTTAGTGTTAGTCTAGTTTTACTCAACTAAATATCATATGATTTTTGTCGACAACAATTTATTTTGGCGGGCCTTGATGGTGTTGTAATAGTTGACTATAGACTTGGTTGGATGCTGGAAATAGCTGATCTACCAGCTCACAACGCGTCACTCTCTGCGACACGTTGTCAGCTTGTAGATCTGCCATTTTCAGCATGCAACAAAAGCATGAAATGACTTGTCTTTCAGTTGTCATTTCTCCACTAGTCCCTCCTTAACATTTTAGTCTACTTTGTATTTGTTGGTGAAATTGTCAATATCATTATTTAGACATAGTTTTAGCGATCGTAGCTTAGTTCTTATTTAGTTTTTATTAGTCATAGTTTTTGGTCATAGTTTTTGTTGCCAACATCAACACTGGGACACTCCAATATGGATGTGGTCAAGTGCTGAGAGAAGTGCATTTCTCCCCCTGGGGCAATACACCATTTACCAGTATAATAGCTTGGATAGCCAAATGTATTGTGTTGGAGTTTCAGCCATTGGAAGTCAAGCATGCAGTAATAATACAGAGCACTTGTGCATTCTATACTGTCAACGAATCACTGAAATCACTTGCAGCAGAGAGGGGCAGTTCCATGAAATATGTCCATGGGATCCACAATGAGGAAGTAGCGCAAGCCTCATCTTTAACATGACCATAACATCACTTTTGTATCCGTTTGATATCTGTTTATACAGATGAGGAAGTTGATTTCACGCACAATGTGCTTGGTGTAATGGCTCAATAACGCCCACTACAAAATGTCAAAGTTGAAGGCCCACCATACCGTTTCACCTACAACATTAACAAAACACTTTTTGAATACGTTCAGGCCATCACAACATGATTCTGCTGCTAGTTCTTAGCACCAGAGTCCAACAGCTAAACAAGTTTTTCTCTTATGTACCTGTACACAAGATGCAACAATAAAGTACAACCTTGAATCTTGAGGTATTTCAAAACCCCATGGCATGATGTTAGCCTATATACACGGTTCATTGAAGGCTACCAAATCAATCCCAGCATTCTTTTAATCCTGAGTGGCTGGTGGGAGGATGCAACTGCATGGCCACAAGGTGAATGTTAGGGAATTTACAGTATAACGTCAGTGCCCTTTTCACATCAAGCTCCATTATTTATTCAGCATTTGAGCCACGGACCAACATTTGATGATATTTAGCCTCTCAGACCCAAAACTTTTTAATATGTTTATCGTTGTCCGCAATTCCATGCTGTATTGACGTTGGTATCATTAGGAGAGTTAACAACTCTTAGAGTTTAAAATTAAACCAAATGGAATGGACCTGTCCCATACAGGTCCAATTATTTGGTTTAATTTGGTTACCAACTCTACATCATTTAGAAAAAAGAAAAAAAAAATAGAAAGAAAGAAAGAAAGAAAGAAAGAAAAGGGTAATTTAAGTGCATGGCTCTCATGGAGGATGTGGATTGTGGATGAAGGGAGGACAGTGAGTCACTGCGAGGGAAACCATGGCAACAATTCTGCTCATTTCTGTTCGTCATTAAAGAGAATATCACTTTCTTTAGATTTCCACTGAAGGACTGATTGTCATTTGACTGAGATGATACAAAACACATCTTTCTCTCTCTCAAAACATCACAACAATGTTTGATTGCGACACTCATGGCACTGCCCCCACTGCCACCCTTGACCTGTTCTGACATTCCATTACGTTGATCTGAACTCAAACCCTAACATCCATCTATCGTGGATGGATGGACGGACGGACTCGGGAGAGGACGTAGCCATACACAGTGAAATCAGTGGTGGAAAAAGTACTCAGAAGTACTCTGTTACAATTCTAAATGTACTTGATAAAAGTACAAAGGCATTGGCATCAAAAAGTACTTAAAAGTACCAAACGTAAAAGTACTCATTATGCAGAATGTCTCATAAAAAAAATTCAAATGTATAAAAAAATAAGCATCTACAAGCTCACAATGTGTCGCAGCTATTTTCAAATGATCTAAATGTATACAGGGCTGAAGTGGTTAATGTATGTTTTGTGATAATAATCAAAATCTACAAAGTATCTAGTAACTAAAGTTTTTAAATAAATACAAAGTCTGAGCTATGTTGTTGTTGCAGGTCGGCGGATGCCGGCCAAGTGTTTCAATGTATTCATCGCAAACATGTGTACACACACACACACACACACACACACACACACACACACACACACACACACACACACACACACACACACACACACACACACACACACACACACACACACACACACACACACACACACACACACAGTGAGTGACGCGTGGGCCTGTGTTTATCATTTTATTTCAACCGCATCCACCTGCCTGTGAGAGACAGAGAGCAACAGAGCGAGAAAGATAGCATATATAGAGCTATTTCATGTTTATTTTTATAAGAGTATACAATAATAGGCTGGCGGAAACGGGAGTGGAAATGGTAAATCATCTCTGCTATCATTGCCTGTCCAGTTTTAGAATGCTGCAAAGCACAAGTTTTGGTGATTCTTGGAGAAAGTTTCAAATAATCATTGTTCTGGACCAGGCCACCTTTCACTGGGAGGCGGTGGTGATTATTTTGGGGGAGGGGGGCTATCCATTATAATGCTACTAGCCACGATAGCAATCATTATAAAAAGAAAACTGGAATTATTACTATTGCAATTTATTTTGGGTCAAACCTTAGATAGACTAGCCTAGTGCTCCGCCACAACAACAGAAGTGCGTGCCCACAACAAACATTCCACTGCTCCAGTGAACATTGTACAACTAGCTGCCCTTATTAATACTAATAATTTGAGCCTGGGGTTAAAACATACTATAGCAACAATAAAGCATGAACTTTTTAAACAAAATATAAGACAAGACAACCAGACAACTAATTAAAAGGTTTTATTACAGTCAGCTTGAGGTGTAATGCAGCTTTACACAGAGCAGCCAGTGCTACGTACACACTCACATACACGCTACACGCACACACACTCTCTCCCACCAACACAGAGCTCGAGACACTTCCAATGTGATTAAACCAGCCATCATGTTTCTTAACTTTGTGAGATAAATGAAGCAAATCCACAGTACCTTTCTGTGGGTCCCTGTCGGCTCTCTGCCCCAAGCAACTACTTCAGACCCACAAAACGAACGGTTTTCCTTTTGTAATATCCATAAATAATGTATGATATTATGCCCCCACTGTCCCTTAACTTCATTTTTCCCCCCATGGACATAACAGATTATATTAGTAAATCATAAACTTCATTCATTTAAAATAGTTCCACCACCCGCCATTCCTTCACATCATAAACATACACCACACGAGCAGCAGCTGTGATTGGTCAAAATCCAGTGACCTCATGGCCCGAGGACGGCCTTAGGGCTGAGCAGAGCCCTCTCATTGGCTCTGGGGCTGAGAGGCGGGCCCTATAGGGCTGAGCAGAGCCCTCTCATTGGCTCTGGGGATGAGATATTTTAGCCCCAATGGCAAGTAATTCAAGCAGGCGTGTCGTGCCAGCTGTCAATCATTCAAGTCAATGAAAGCAAATGGAAGCCGATTTGGGCTGTAAAAATAAATCAGCCCATTTTGACATATTATTTTGTGTTTTCCTTGCAACTACTTGATGCTGTTGTTGCTTTAGATTCTACCAGAATATAAAAGTATCTATTCTAAAACATTTTAATAATATTAAAATGTATCTTTACACTTTACTCAATACAGGCTGAGTGAACCCCACTATAGTGCAAGCTGTCACAATTTAGCTGCTGTTTGTCCAACGTGTGTTTGACCCCCCTTGCACTACTGATCATGAACGTTAAAGTGACACTTCACCCTTTTTGCTAAAAAATATATGTTAATGACATTTAGGAGCTTTAGAACACTTTCCTGGGGGTCTTTATGTGTGTAATATATGGTTTTAGATATTTTAGATTGTAGCAGTGAGCCCAGTGTCTCTGATGTCATGGACACTGGGATCACTTACTTCCTGGACTACATGTGTACTCAGTAAGACAGACCTCCCCTATCCACAAGGAGGAGCAGTGCACCAAAGTATTTTGGGAATTGTAGTCCAGGAAGGAAGTGAGACCAGTGTCCATGACATCAGAGACACTGGGCTCACTGCTACAATCTAAAATATCTTTTTTATATCTATATCTATTTTTTTGCAAATAGGGTGAAGTGTCCCTTTAAGGTTTTACCACCCGTCCCTCAAAACTAGAGAACACTTGAGTCATAAAAAGGAAAACAATTAGTATGCAGATAGTATGGTTTGTGCATGATGGGAATGTTCTGAAATGAGTTGGACTGAAGGAACAGAACAAATCAAGGTTATCTTTCAAAGATCCATATCTTTATTTATTATCATCCATCTGTAATAGGTGTGCGTGCGTGTGCGCATGTGTGTTTGTTTGTGTGTGTTTGCGTGCGTGCGCGTGCATGTGCACATGCATGTGCACGCGCACGTGTGTTTGTTTGTGTGTGTTTGCTTGCGTGCATCATGCATGCGTGTGTGCACGTGCATGTGTGTTTGAAACATCACTGCATTACATCAAATCCTTTTGATTGCAGATCTTTCTGTTCTAATCTACAGCAGTGACATGAAGGCAGGAACAGCTCAGAGATCCTCGTTAGGAATACTGATAAAGCTCAAAATGAAAGCTTTTCCAGCCAACGGCACAATAGAATAGGGTGGTTCTGTTCTGTGCATAAATCGATAAGTGCCCCATTAACGTTTTAATCACGGCAATTCCTAGGATTGTCGTCATGGCTTCATTAACATGCCTGACACAACATGTGGGCACCAGTGGGAATAATATGAATACCAAACGACTCGCCCCTTTACCAACTCGCCTCGGGCGTATAAGCCGGCGGAACTGTGCAGCCTGGTATTCCTAAAGTAGCCTAAGTAAATGATGCTTAAACGGTTAAAACTAACCATATTCCTAAGCTTAACCTCAGTAAAAAACCTAACCCTATACCTAAACTTAACCCCAGTAAAACTATGCCTAACCCCGAGCGGTCGGCGTGAGGTCGGCGGAAACAATGGAGGGGCGAGAAGGTTTAGGGCCAGGGTGACCGTAACCTGATACCAATCATACTTGTGCTTTTGATAAACCCATATCGTTCATTTGTATCGCCGGTTGGAATGTGTTTTATCCCTGCTGCTTTCTGGTTCAGAATGAATAAAAATGATTGCATTTCTTTTGGGGAATGCAGGCAGTCTGTTATGTTTGATATTTTGTATATTTGATTCTGTAATCATTTCTGTAATTATTTTGACAAATAATGTATGTTATTTGGGGATACCAGGGTTCCTTTTTTTTTTCAAACAAACTCTGGATAGGCTGTTCAGTTAAGTAGCTTTGGTTCATCCCCAGACAAACCATTGCATGCAATATAATAGCAAAGCACTTTCTTTTTTTCCTAAATAATTTTTATATCACGATTTTGCAACCCATCTATTTTTCATCCAGTGTCAATTATGTAATTTAATCGTAGGATGTGGGGAGAGCAACGGACTGACCTCATGCTTCCCTCAATGCATGAGGAGTCCAAGCTGCTTCTTTTCACCTGACCAGGGGGGAGTTTCCCTGGTTGGACACCACCAGAGCCATCTAATAGAAGAGTTGCGAACCCTGGACCTTCTTTAGCTGTGAGGCGACAGCTCTACCGACTGTGCCAATGTGCCCCCTATAGCAAAGCACTTTCACTCCACTGTGAAACTGCCAATTACTCTGGACTTAATATCAGATTAAGGGACATTTTATTATTCATTGGTATAATTTGGGGCTATATCAATTTCCAATGTTTTGTACATTCTCCTGCATTGCTCTTCATCCGTCATACACACGGTCGTTATCTACAACTTGTGACAGGGAAGAAGGAGAGAGAGAGAGAGAGAGAGAGAGAGAGAGAGAGAGAGAGAGAGAGAGAGAGAGAGAGAGAGAGAGAGAGAGAGAGAGAGAGAGAGAGAGAGAGAGAGAGAGAGAGAGAGATAGAGATAGAGATAGAGATAGAGATAGAGATAGAGATAGAGATAGAGATAGAGATAGAGATAGAGATAGAGATAGAGATAGAGATAGAGATAGAGAGATAGAGATAGAGATAGAGAGAGCCGCCAAAGCACCCAAACTAAACTAATCACAGACATAATACAGTTGAAAAATGAGCTCATGGCAGATTTGAAAATGACATTTGGGATCATATTTGACACACCAACATAATCTAACATACAGTAGAGACCGTACGTGTCGCTTGACATATTTAGCAACTGAAAAACCCTCACACCTTTCAGTTGAAAACATCTCAGCCAAATCCTGCAAAAATGTTGGCCAAGGCTCTCTCTCTCCCTGTGGAGTAAATGTACTTTCCACCAGTGCTAAGACCTGTGTCTCCGTACAGTGCACGCACTGTATGTGTTAAAAATCCATATTGATGTCTGGAACGTCCAGCCCATTGACTATGACTCACGGACCGGTAAACCGTATATATATATACTGGACATTACGGACATCCATTTCCACGCCCTTTGATTGCATTCGCCACAGGACGGCGTGGAATCAATATGAATAAAAAGGTATAACTGGCTTCAGATGGGGAGATCCAACATGTTTAATATCACCGTGTGGCAAAGGTTACGCCGTTGTATGCGTTTCTAATCCACTTTAAAGTGCAGACTGATTTGAAAAATATACGCTAGATGAAAATACAGTAAGAGAAAAATATTGATTTGCAAATAAAATTTCAAACCATTCGATGTGTGATTTAAGTGCACGATTATGTCGAGCCGAGATCTAATAAATTCCTCTGGTATGTTTGACGATGTTTTAATGACAAAATGTAAACAAATGCAAAATCTTCAAAACAACACCATTAACAGGAAAATGGCCATGCAGCTTATGTGCAATGTATGCCCGCAAAAGCTGTGAATAGCAAAAGACTGCAGTCAATGGACCTTACAACTGGTTCCATCGACGCTATCAAGATGTATTTCTTTAGTTGATTTCAGTGTACCCATGAGGAAAGTCCTTTTTGCTGACTTGCAGGAAAACGGTCATAATAGCCTATATTTTACTTAACCCATTTAGACCTGAGGCCGATTCCAAAAGAATGCCTTCTAAATCCTAACAGTTTTCTGAAAAACCTATGTTTCTATGTCAGTGGTGCTCAACCTTTTCCATGTCAAGGACCCGCAGAGAATATATATTCAAAGATTTGCGTCACATTTTCACACAAAAAAATCATCCAACTGCTCCAATCAGATCAACGTAACCCATGCCTGCGCTCCTCTAAAAGGGCGCCTCCTTCCCTGTCTCACTTGTGCTATCCGTTCAGGTACCCGCCACCTCCCCGACACCGCCCAGCAGCAGGCTCCACCAGGTTAGCCCCATGGGGGCAGGCTCCGGAGCCCCCCCGCCTTCACCAGGCAGGATCCGAGCCGAGGCTCCGGCCCGTTCCTCATGGGGCCCATGCCAAAGCTCCTCCACAATGCCGTGCACCATTTCATTCAGTCATTGCAGTTCTGTCATTCATTTTCATCAATGTCCATTCATTCAACCCATCCATCCTTGTAAACTCTCTCCCGCAATAAATCATGCTTACATCCTCCGCATTGTGTAATCTCTTATAGTTGAACATAATGCTTAAAACACCAAAAGGGTGTTCCCGTCCTGCATCAGTTAACAGAAGGGCTGCAGGGCACATGAGTGCTATACCTTTTATATATATATATATATATATATATATATATATATATATATATATATATATATATATATATGACAGGAGTGACAATCCATACCCCCTCCAATGGACGCTGAAGGACACTCCAGTTACATGTATAGACAGGATCCTTTAACCTTGAAAAAAGGAGGTCTCTTTGCATACAGTAAGTGGTCCTCAATTAGCTGTTATTATACGCATGTTCTGTATACGTGTGTGTGTGTGAGTGTGAGTGTGTGTGTGTGTGTGTGTGTGTGTGTGTGCAGGGGACAGGGGATGTATACTCAATAAGCCACACAGCACAAGGATCACTCCAGATGATCAGTAGAGTGACTATATTAATAGATGAAATAGTATAAAAGCATATAGTGAGGGGCGCTCTTATCATTGTGCATCATCTCATTCCGGGCCAATCACAGCGCTCGTATCATCATACAGTGCATCATCTCATTCCGGGCCAATCACAGCGCTCGTATCATCGTACATCTCATTCCGGCCAATGACAATTTGCGTCCTCACCTTCGTCTTCAATGTTTGTGTTTGCACAAGCACTCAAAACTGGCCATTCATTGTCAATGGCATTCAAGGTTTCAATGCCAAAACTGACCATTCATTCAATGTCTGTGTCAGGACAATGTCTGTGTTTAACACAAACCCTTAAAGCTGGGCTCAGGGACGCTCATATACATCATACATCACGTTCCATGCTCAGCCAATCAAATAATCACAAAAGTCACAAAAAATCACAAAAGTCAATAACTTTTTTGCATCTTCACTTTTCTGCCCTGCACTTTTATCCTCAATATGTAGGCTCGGCCAATCAGATCATCGCTATGTGGTGATCGGCCAATCAAATAATCGCTAAAATTCACACGTACAGTCAAAGCTGGTACATAGGAGGGGCTAGCACCCCATGAAACATAACAACAATAGGGTTCAATTAGAAGTTAGAGTCTAGAGGGGTAGATTGCATATCGTTGCTGTCAGGAGGAAACCTCATAAATCCATTGCACCCTCAAAATGTATGCTAAAGCAACTAACTCCACCACCTCTCCCCCTCTCATGGAAGTAATTGACAATATATGAAGTTACAACACCAACTTTGATGAGGCTGTATTGCTATTGTCTCGGTCGAGGACCGCGCACCACGGGTTAGTAACCCCGGGGAGAGAGAGAGAGAGAGAGAGAGAGAGAGAGAGAGAGAGAGAGAGAGAGAGAGAGAGAGAGAGCGAGAGAGAGAGAGGGAGAGGGAGGGACGGCATGAGACGCTCCTTGCTCGGATTGGTTCAGGACGCGCGGTACATCCCACGACACCTCTTCATTTACCAGATGATGAGCTGACACCTGCGTGCCGACACCCAGACAGAATAAAGCCTCCTCTCTCCTCAGTCTAGCCGAGACTCTCCCGGGGGACAAGCTGACCTGCGGTGCTCGGTAAGACAAGCCCATGTTCCCTCTCACCCTATATGTCATGTATGATTATAAACGGGATAGTAACTGTGATTCTCTCATCTCACAGGACACTCCATACACGGAGTAATTCACCATTGGGCTCGGAGGCTATGGCGCAACATTCCCCCTATTCCCGACCAGTGACTAAAAGTGACAGAGACTGTTACTCATTATTTGAGGAGAGGACACGGCCAGAGAAGTGCCGTTTATTGGAACCTTGAGTTGGAGATAACCCATAACCCCTAAGTTACCTGTTGCTCACCTTTATAGCACTGGTCCCTCCTCCAGTTCTCTCCCGACCCACCGTAGACTGAAAAGACTATGAATATATGATTTCGGGATGAATAAAACTGTGCCTAAATAGGCTTCTTAATTTCCTGAAAGAATTTTTTTTTTTCATTTCCTGAAAAATGAACATTTTGGAGTTATGAGGTTTCCTCCCGACAGCAGAGATATGCTGCTGTAGAATGTTATACACGACAATTCTGCTAGACACATCTTATTTCACACAGCAGGGCACATGAAGGCTCGCTCGAGTCATGACATCTGTCAGAAGAAAATAAGGGAGTTGCTTTAGTTGTGTGGTTGAAAGCTTGGCTAATATAAGACATGTACATGTCATGTATGGAATTGCCACACAGTTCATTTGCCCTTATTAATAATAATGAATTTAATTTTCATATCGCTTTTCTAAAGCCCTCAAAGCACTTTACAACGGTCCATTCATTCATACATTGGGAGGTGAAGCGGTGAACGAAGGAAACCTCCCTCACATTCTCACACCAACGGTGGCGAGATAGCATGCGAGGCAAACCGACCGGCAATGATGTGAGCTTCAGTGTCTTGCCCAAGGACACTTTCGACATGTGGACGACAGGAGGTGGAGGAGGAGGAGGAGCCGGGATTCGAACCGCCGACCCCCAGCATCACCGGACGACATGTTCCACTTCCTGAGCCCGGCTGCCTGCCTGCCCCCCCCAATGGAGAGATACTGCATGAGGCTATAGGAAGGATTCCTGTTAGGACAGTGGTTTTTCTACCCTTTTCATACCCATTATTTATTCGGCTTTGGAGCCACGGGACCATGAGGACACATAGGGCTCCATTTTCGTCACCGCTAAACCCCTTATCCCTAAACTTCTTTTACTATTTTGTAGTTAAAATAGCCAGTCTACAAGCTCACAACGTGTCAATGTAGATTGGCTAGTTGAACTATTACTAACTATTACGAACATGTTGGGTTTAGTGGTGACGGAAATGGAGCACCCGTTCGACCCAAAACTAAATAATATTTGTGTTGTAGTTGGATGACATTTTGTCCACCATTCCATGGCGTATGGATGTGGTAAGGATATGATAAGGAGAGATAACAGGCACAAATATCTTTTTTATGAAGTAATGCAGATGTTTAACAGTAATTTTATTCTTGAGAAACCAAATGGACCCGTATGGGTCCATCCAGATCTATAAGGGTCCATTTGGTTACCAACTCTGAAAACCACTTCCCTTAGGAGTGATATATGGGACTTCCAGAGGACAATATTATACTATACACTAATAGCGCTATACTACAAGTCGCAACAGATCATATCTGCATGTGGAATTATGTGTGCCAGGCTTTAATTGACCATAATGTACAATGTCACATGTGTCTGCTAGGTCTGTATGATTAAAACACAAAATGATTAAATGCTAAATGTCATGTGGCGTGTGCAATAGCTGTCATAACACACATGTGCAAGCACGCACGCATGCACACTTTTTGATAGCATTATTCTTCCTTCCTTGCGCATCATGCATTATGCAGAATCAGCCTGTATTAATATGCTCGGGAACAGTTCTCTTTCTGCTGGAGGACTTGAGGTGGATGTAGGACACCCCTCGAGACCGCGTACTGTATAGGAATATTATCCTATATATCTGCATCGCCGCAACCACTATACTGTTCTCTAGCTGGAAGCCGTGTGTGTGTCACATACATAAACATACATGGTACAGTATATATATATATATATATATATACGCATCAATTCATTACTGGTTGGAGAGCCGGGGGGAGAAAGAGAGAGAAAAAAAGTAGAGGAGGAGACAGAAGAAAGAAAGAAAAGAGATCGACTAACGAGATACAGATAGAGAGATACTGTAGACGGATAGGGAGAGTGTGTGTGTGTGTGAGAGAGAGAGAGAGAGAGAGAGAGAGAGAGAGAGAGAGAGAGAGAGAGATTTCATTAAAGCTTCTGCTTTAAGCCCAGCCCCTTTTGAATATATAAATGTCAGGGGGAGAGAGACCAAGAGAGAGAGCGAGCGAGCGAGAGAGAGACTGAGGAAGAGAGTGAAAAAAAAAAGAAAAAAAATAACAGCAAGAGAGAAGAGATCGAGAGGGAAGAGAAGTGAGGGGGGTGGAGAGAGAGAGAGAGAGAGAGAGAGAGAGAGAGAGAGAGAGAGAGAGAGAGAGAGAGAGAGAGAG
Organism: Protomyctophum parallelum; assembly: GCF_964188405.1. Lineage (NCBI taxonomy): Eukaryota > Metazoa > Chordata > Actinopteri > Myctophiformes > Myctophidae > Protomyctophum > Protomyctophum parallelum. The sequence goes on from NC_139702.1 coordinate 46,185,261, forward strand.
GGGGGGGGGGGGGGGGGGATCAGCGCGAACAAGTGTGTGAGCGATCAAGGGAAAGAGAGCGAGTGAGGGAACGAGCGAGCGAGCGAGAGGAGAGGAGAGCGACCAGTCTGAATTGTGAGTGGCTTACGACGGAACAGAAGGTGCTTGTGCTGCAAGCCCATGCAGTGCACTGGCTCTGGCTGCCTGGCTGCGTGCGAAGGACCCGTACAGCCTACACTGCCCACGCTGCACGAGGGACCCATCCTGTCTCAGCCTCCCTCCCCACGCTGACAGACCTGGCTGTGAGGGACCCTGCATCCAGCCTCAGCACCACCTCGCCTGCCTGCGAACGACCCATCCAGCCTGCCTGCCTCAGCCCCTCTCCTCCCACTGAGGGACCCCATCCATCCATACATCCAGCCTCTCGTCTCCCCCACCTTCCTTAATTCCCCTTTGCCCGCTGCCTTCATCCCACAGACAGCAGCCTCCCTCCGAAAAGCACCCCAAAGAGAACGAGAGATAGAGAGAGATAGAGAGAGAGACAGATAGCCAGGGGATGGACAGGAGTCACGAGCCACTGGGGGAGTCGACGGATGCTTTGATACCATGAGATGAGACATTAAAAACAAGGAATTTACCACCAACACTAGAAAACGAAAGAACATTCTCTTCAATTTTATTTCCTTTTTTTTCTCCCCTCTGGTCTTTCTCTCTCTATTTTTTTTTTTTTCCTCTTCCTTCTGAAAACGTCACGCCACTGAAATAATGATGACCCCCCCCCCCCCCCCTCCGCTTGAATGGATGTAAACCTTTTACAGGTCAGTGACTGACTGGCTTAATGTGACGGACGGTCATTTTGCCTCGACAGATTAAACGGCTTAAACTTTAAGCAGAGAAAAAAAAAACGGGGGAGGAGGAGACGGAGGAGGAGGAGGAGAGAACAGGCAGCGATCCCCGATTTTTCAAAAAAATATATATTTCCCCTTTGTATTTTTTTCCCCCCCTTCCCTCTGATCATTGCAGCAGAGTATACTGCGGAGGAGCAAGCAAGCAAGAGAGAGAGAGAGAGAGAGAGAGAGAGAGAGAGAGGGAAGCAAGCAGACAGCGCTCGCCTCACGCATGCAGACGAGGAACTTGCTACTTCCTACCACCTCTCTCTCGCCGCTGAAAGCTACTTGGATTTCTGGGCTCTTTTCCTTTCACCCGAGGAGAACTAAGACATTGTACGCCTGCCAAAGGAATCTGGTGGTGGTGTCCACTGAAAAGGGACACGGAGAGGAGAGGAGAGAGGGGAGGGGAGGGGGACAAATTTGTACCACCACACTGGGGTCCCTTTTTTTTTTTTCCTCTTCTTTTTTTTTAAAGATCCGCACATAATTAGTGTTCGGGGGGGGTGGGGGGGGGGCACAAAGGGAGCCGCTGAATGGGAGGTTGTCAGCCCTGTGGATAAGGGGGGTGAGTAGGAATCTTTTCATATGAGGTCGCTCAATGAAGACAGCTTTTTATCGCCCCCCCCTCCCACTCACTCCCAACCCCCCCACCCCCCCATCCTCTCTGCTCTCCGCACGCCGTTTGATATCTAACATGAGCGCAGAGACTTGCCGGTTATTGTTGTTCCCCATTTTATTTTTTCCCCGTCCGACAAGGATTTCTACTTTGCGAGAATAAATACGTAATATAATCAACATTTCATGACCAAAAAACCAAAAATAGGAGAGGAACTGTATACTAAGCGACGAGGTGCGGAAAAGATTGAGCGTTCCTGTGACCGGCGCGAGACGCCAATCAATTACGATGTGAAAGCAGGTGCCAACGTCATAATAATATCCAGAGCGATTCAATGGACATTCTCCCGGCGGTGGCACCATCCCTGGATATTTACGCTAATGGATTTCCTCCTAATTGGTCTGTACTTAAAGTGGCCACTGAGGAAGCAGCGACAACCTCCCGGCGGTGGTGGTTGCGGCGCGGGCGGCGGCGGCGGCGGCCGGCTGGCGCTGACATGCTCCGTGCTGGGCATGGTCTTCCTGAGGATGGCCTCGCTGGCGGAGGGCAGCGCCGGCGGGGGAGGAGCGCTGCTCTGCCCCCGGCTGTGTCGCTGCGACAGCAAGCTGCTGTACTGCGAGGGCCTCAACCTCACCGACGTCCCGCACAACCTGAGCGCAGCCGGCTCGCCCGTGGGCCTGTCCATGCGCGAGAACAACCTCACGGAGCTGCGCTGGGGCCACTTTGCCGCCCTGCCGCAGCTCACCTGGCTCTACCTGGACCACAACAGCATCGACGCCGTGGAGGAGGGCGCCTTCGAGCGGTTGCGGCGCGTAAAGGAGCTGGACCTGAGCAGCAACCGCATCGAGGCGCTGCCCAACGGCACCTTCAGGCCCTTGCCCAACCTCCGCATCCTGGACCTGTCCTACAACCGGCTGCAGGCCGTGGAGCCCGACCTGTTCCACGGCCTTAGGAAGCTCACCAACCTGCGCCTGCGCCACAACGCGCTCAGGTTGGTGCCTGTACGCGTCTTCCAGGACTGCCGCAGCATGGAGTTCCTGGACCTGGGCCACAACCAGCTGCAGAGCCTGGCAAGGAACTCCTTCGCCGGGCTCTTCAAGCTCACCGAGCTGCACCTGGAGCACAACGAGCTCGTCAAGGTGAACCTGGCGCACTTCCCGCGGCTCGTCTCGCTGCGCACGCTCTACATGCACGACAACTTGGCCACCCTGGTGGTCAGCACGCTGGACTGGACCTGGCCGCACCTGGAGACGGTGGACCTGTCGCGGAACCGCATCGAGCACATCGAGCCACATGTCTTTGAGAGCGCGCCCAACCTCCGCGTGCTCCTGCTCGACTCCAACCGGCTGACGTCGGTGGACGGGCGCGTGTTGGCGTCGTGGCGTGCGCTGGAGAGCGTCACGCTGGCGGGCAACGAGTGGGAGTGCGGCCGCAACGTGTGCGCACTCGCCTCGTGGCTGAGCGCCTTCCGGGGGACGCGCGGCGACGCGGCCACGCCGCTGCTGTGCTCGTCGCCCGACGTGGCGCAGGGGGAGGACGTTCTGGACGCCGTGTACGCCTTCCAGCTGTGTGAGGACGGTCCCGTGACCACGGCAGGCCCCTTCGCCTCCACCAGGGACCGAGGAGGCCCCCACCGCGGGCCCGCCGCGTTCCTGACACCCAACCCGTACGAGGGGGCGGGGGCAGCGAGGTGGTCACCGGCACCTTCACGGTGGTCACACCCAGGCTCCGGCGGCCACCAGCTGGAGGACCTGGAGAGCACCATGCAGATCCACAAGGTGGTGACGGGCACCATGGCGCTCATCTTCTCCTTCCTCATCGTGGTGCTCATGCTCTACGTGGCCTGGAAGTGCTTCCCGGCGGGGGTGCGGCAGGCGCGTCAGTGCCTGAGCAGCCAGCGGCGCAAGCAGAAGCAGAAGCAGAGCATGCAGCAGATGGCGGCCATCTCGGCGCCCGAATACTACGTGGACTACAAGCCCAACCACATCGAGGGCGCGCTGGTCATCATCAACGAGTACGGCTCGTGCACCTGCCAGCAGCAGCGTCTCGGGAATGCGAGGTGTGACTCCCCCTTATTATCGCTGCTTTGTGTTTGTGTGAGTATGTTATAACGTGTGCGTTTACCATCATGTGTTTATCCTGGATTATAAAGCCCCCTTTTTTTTTGTGGATCTATCTAGGGAGCATCGAAGAGGGCAGGTGGGATTATTATGGGACAAACGGAATAGAGGGATCCCTTTGGACACTTTTCTGTTTGGTTTTTACACCGCGTCTCGATCACTGTGCTGCTTTATTCCCTGGACGGAAGGAAGGAGGGAAGGAAGGAAGGAGTGGGGCTTCATGGCTGTGAGGTCTAAACTAATGGTGGATTTACTGCTGGTTCGGAAGAGGACACAACATGCAGGCCAAGTCGAGGACCTCATAGGACTCTTATTAGACCTGTTCTACTTTCTACGGAGGACACACAAATATAGGAATAT